>NC_041361.1:4873180-5048180 GCF_900634415.1 Cottoperca gobio
GTTCAGTAAAGCAATCTATTGAGCCGTGGTTTAAAATACAAAAAAAACAACAACAAAATAGTGAAATTATTTCCAGTAGCTCATAATTGTTCTGAAATAAAAGAGAAATTCAGAAAGATATCTTTGAATGTTTGTGCACCTGTTATATCTCCAGCTGCAGCCGGGCATCAGTCTGGGAATGGGCACCACTGTGGAGGTTTTCCTCACCATGCAGCTTGTGGTGTGCATCTTCGCCGTGACTGATGAGAGGAGAAACGGACGCCTGGGATCTGCTGCCCTATCCATTGGCTTCTCCGTCACCATTGGACATCTCATGGGGGTAAGACACATGGAAACATATCAAATAACAATTCAATATTTAAAAACCCAAATGCAGTAACGAGTGTCTTGTGTTGTAGATGTACTACACCGGTGCTGGAATGAACCCTGCCAGGTCCTTTGCCCCTGCTGTGCTCTTCAGGAACTTCATCAACCACTGGGTAAGACCTGGACATTGAATATTGTTGATAATAAAAGATTTTTAAAAAAGCAGGAATCATAACTGAAAGAATACTGTGTTACCTAAAGCTGATGTTTGTTGCCTGCAGGTGTACTGGGTCGGGCCAATGATAGGAGGTGCAATGGGCGCCCTTCTGTACGATTTCATGCTGTTCCCACGCATGAGGGGTCTGTCCGAGCGCCTGGCCACACTGAAGGGCAGCCGGCCCCCAGAGAGTGAGACCCAGCAGGACACTCGCGGGGAGCCCATCGAGCTCAAGACGCAAGCCCTATAAACCTGCCCCTACCCCCTTCTCCGACTGGGGCCGAGGGATGAGGGACAAGGCCCTGAGCTACGCCAACCCCACCTCCACTACCGCCCCATGCCTTCACACAACATCGCACAAGACTAACTCAAATACTCACATCTAGACTAACACATGATAAGATTTTTTCCAGTGCCACTGTAAAAACCGAACACACAAACAAACAGGTTCACAACCTTCAACCTCAACACACAACAAGACTCCTCTACCCCCCAGTCCTCACTCTGTATTCTGAACTGGACATTGTGTTTTTGATAAATGGTGACCAGAGCCTGAACCAGCAGCCGCCTCGTCTTCCCCCCTCCCCCCCCCTCCCCCGCCCGCCTGCTTCCTCCTCTCAGCCAAGCCAGAGCGTGGAAACCCTGAAATTAGGCAGATAGGTTTAGGGAGGCAGGTGTTGCAAAGGGGGGACGACAGAGACCAGGATGAGGGTGAGGCGGGGATGTGGGAATGATATAAGAAGGGTAAGAGGGCATGGGGCAGGTGAGGGTGAAGTAAAGGGGTGGGGGTTGGGGTTTGGGTAGGGTAGAGAGGGCAACACTCTGGGTTTGTGGTCGTTTCAAGTTGGGTTAGACCAGTGAAGATGGGCATGCTTTTCATTATTCATCTGAATTTATCTCCATTTTAGTTTTTTTTTTAGGTTCATTTTGTTTTCTGCACTTCAGACACAAGACGTGGATGTATGATACCATTAGATTTTACCAGGGTTTCAATATTTTCAATCACTACATTTTATCTGTGGGTTTGTGTTTGTGTGTGCGTGAACACCTCTTCAGCATGTGTGTGTGTGTGTGTGTGTGTGTGTGTGTGTGAGAGTGAGCGTGTGCATGTGTGTGCGCCTGCCTGCCTGTGTGTATGAGTGTGTTTTGCAAGTGAGTGTGTATATGTGTGTATGTGTGATCAAGATTGCAGATACAGTACATTTTATTTCGTTTTATTTTCATTACCGCTCTCCTGTTTCGTTCCATTAACTGTGTTCATTTCGTCATCAATTTTTAAGACATGATCATTTCTCCTCCCCTCACTGTGGTATTTGCTATGATATTCATTTTTACATAAACCATCTGCTTTTTTGTTCTGAACCAGCGCAAAGGAAATGTTGTATCCCAGACTTTGATAGTAGGTCTGCTAAATGCAGATCGGCTGTGCAAGCTTTACATTGAGTCTCCTTTTATTATTTGATCCTTACTGGGAGCACAAGGTGTTTCAATAAACATTTCAATGGATACATGGTTTGAGTCATTTTTGTTCCTTTAAAAAGGTACTATTTTGTGGCGTTATGCAAGGCATGAAGGAGAAATATAAGCTGCAATAAATTATTTTGTCCAGGAGAGGGCGAAAAGAGCTCATATTAGACTCTCACATTTAAATAATTTCAGGGGAACCTGAAAGATTTATGGACAAATATGATTTTTAAAATGTAAATAGTTCACAGTGATATGTGCGCTTTAAGACAAATATAATAGATTACATGTAGTTTGAGGTATGTAGGGTGATGTAGTTAAGGGAGGGGTTGTTGGGATAAAACAGGGTTCACCCAAAGGCGGACTATAGCTCGTGTTTGATAAGAAACATTTATCTCCCACGGTCTTCTGTTCTTGTGCATCACAGCTGATAAACTATAGCATGACTCCACCTCAAGAGCCCTAACACAACAAAGACAATTAAATAATGAGTCTGGTTATGTTCTACATCTTTCTTAAGGTCAACAAATCCCATGAAACAAAACAATAATGAATTAATTCTGCTATCAAGTAGTGTATGCAGCCAACATTTTCAATTAGCAGCTGGTTAGCTTAGCTTAGCTTAGCTTAGCTTAGCTTAGCACAAAGACTGGAAACAGCTAAACTGGCTCTGTTCAAATGTATCACCTACCAGCTCCTGTAAAGCTCACTAATGATCACCTTACTGTTGATATTGCTCGTTAAAAAGCTACAAGCAATTTGTTGTCTTACAGGGGGTTATATGCCAGACTGTTTCTAAGATGTTACCCGGCAACTGGAGGTTATCAGCATAAAACCATCGTTTATTTTGCGACTTTGTTTTAAGAAAACCAACAAGATATCAATTATTTTTATTGAGCAGGCCTACTGGCTGCAGCTTTTTATTAACCGTACAGACTGATTGGTTACAATCTTCTTAGCGTATTCTCTGAAATGTTGAACTATTCCTTTAATCAATATGGCCTTCAACTCAACACATTTACCAGTACATCATTGTAAAGTATGTCAAGGACACAATAATTGTCTCATATGACTCATGTGTGACTCCTCCAGGCTCCTGGTAGTCTCATGCAGCGGCTGTTTTTAACCACAATTATTGTAATTCAACCACACTCGGAAAACGTCTTCGAAATATTTATTTTGCATATTTGTTTTAAATGGGATGTATGGCTTGGTTTAGGACTTTACTAAGGTGGCACCACAGCACCATGAGACTCCAGTATCATCGCTGAAGCATCGGTCTGTATTCTGCAGCTGGGAGAAAAACAAAACAAAGAAACAACTCTGACCAGTACAATGGGCTGGAAGAAGAGCTCGGTCCTGACACTGGCGTATACTGCATCGCTCTATTTCTCTCTCACTCAACTCGCACACAGAGACACCAAATACACCCAACACACATTCAGTAACAACATCACCTACAGCCAAACACTTACTTGATATGTATTGACAACTCCAAAAGTTATGGGTAAAAGAAAAAAGCCTAATAAGCCGCTGTAGAAATTTTATTTGATGACTTGTTGTGTTTAAAGTGTTAACAAAAGCTTTCTCTCAGAAGCAATAGAAAAACAAAATACCAGTGATGTCCACCTTATAATGCTCATCCTTTATCATTATAAATGCATATTCTGTTAAACTGTGATCATCACCGTGTAATGACTTGCCAGCGGTCGACAAAAGGAACAAAAGGAGCACAATAAACATTTGAGAATAGTGACTAGTAAAAATGACAAACTGAACCAGGTGGAGAGAGAGAGAGAGAGAGAGAGAGATATTTAAGGCCATAGACAGAAAGGTAACCTTGAAGAGGAGGTAATTGGACCTTTGTTTCTGAAAGAAGAACTGGCTCTCAGCTTGGCTAATATCCAGCATTCAGCTCAGTACCTTTAGAGAAACTGCAGCCGCAGCATCATGTCAAACAGACATATTTCTTATTTACCTGTCCACTCTCCAGCAGTAAGATAGAAATGTCCAGATAACTAGTCGTCTCATTCCAGTCGCTGACGTTTGCCACGTATGAAAAACATTCAGATCGTATGCTGATGACAGTAGCAATAGAACATTTTCATCAACTATAACAACAATAATAATTATATATATATAAAAAACAGGAATGAGAGTGATTTCTTAAAGCCCTTTTGATTACATCACACTCTCTCCCTGGTTATCCAGTCTCATCCTGAAGATGTCACAGGTCAACAGTCACGCTGCTTTGAATCATCAGTCCGGCAGCTGCAGCTCCACTCAGAGTTGCTCACTGCATGCGGTCGGGCTGGTGCAGAGGGTAGTGGAGGAAGGCCTGCGGGACGGCAGACATGGCGGTGAGTGCAGCCAGAGGAGGATGGATGGCAGCCGGAGGGGTCGGGGATGCGGTAAGATTGGGTGCTGGCGTGCCGGGGGAGAAGCTGTAGCTGAGGTAGCCAGCGGAGGGCGACGGTGAAGGGGCGTAGGGGTACTGCTCCAGTCCTGTGGGGGCGTAGTGGCTATAGGCGGAGCTGTAGTCCAGGTAAGGGGAGGCGAGTGCCGCTGCTGTGGGGCTGAGCTGGGACTGCAGCAGCAGGCTGGGCTGGAGGAAAGCCTGGGGGTAGACGTACTGCTGGGCGAGCCTGGACAGAGAGAGATACAAGGGTTAAAGATGAAATGATCAGTCAATTAACTGATTAGTGGAGCAACAGAACATTCATCAGCAACCATTTTGATAATAGATTTATTATTTTTGTCATTTCTTTAGCCAGAACATAAAATAGTTCTTCTAAAATTAGAATATCTTCAGGTATACTTTGATCGTAAACTGAACGATTTCTTGACTGTTGGTCGGACAAAACAAGCTGTGAGCTACCGGGCGCCCCGTCACCGACATGGTGCACAGATATGGAAAGCTAAAAGACATGTCGCTATCTATTCAAAGTATTTCAACTTGTGTATGTTGTTTTTAGACTGTATATATTTAGTTTGATTATTTTGGTACTTTTATATTGTTATATCTCTGTATATATATATATGACTTTTTGCTAATGTATTCTGTTTGTACAGTTACACGAGGCCTATAAATTATAAAGACAATATTTATGCTAAGCTAAGAATAAAATATAATATAGAAAGAAATGACACACACAGGACTGACCATCTCTGTGCCTGAATATCAGACAACAAACGTCTGCAAAATCCGATTCATGTGTGTTCAGAGGGATCATTTGGTGTGAGATCTATGATTATTAAGTGTTATTTAAACAACAACAACCGGAGACAGACAAACAGCCAGCAGCTGCATGTTTAAACATGAACGAACCGACTGCAATTTCTTTAGTAACCTTTTCTTTATATCTCAAGATTAAAAACTTGAAACTATAAAAGGTGTCCTCCTCTTCCTCCTTTAAGAGCAATTATCAGCACTGTTGCCTTAAAATAGACCTTCTCCCTTGTGTTTAAGTTTAATTAGCACACTGCCTGAGAAATGTTTGAAAAAGGAACACTTTGTTCCAAATAAAATATCACCCGCTCAAAAACAAAACCCCTAAATAACCAGAACTTACTTGTAATCACACACACACACACACACACACACACACACACACACACACACACACACACACACACACACACACACACACACACACACACACACACACACACACACACACACACACACACACACACACACACAGTTGATACTCTGAGCTACAGCAATAATGAGAGAAAAAAGAGCTCTACTGTCCTCCTGTATCCACTCATGCCCTTGCCTGAGGCTGCCCACTTAACCTGAACTGCCTCAGTTACATCTGGCAAAAGCAACAGCGATCATATCAGAGGAACTGGGTTATGCTGCTTAAGTAAAAACAACAGAACATGACAGAGTTTAACACTTACACTCCCGTGATCTGACAGTAACCTTATCACTCTGGACAGGTGATCAGAGCTGCTGCTTACCGGTAAACAGAGCCAGAGCAGGGATCAGGTGTGCTTTCACAACAAATAGTGCGACTGGGTCTGTTCACACCCACACTGCTGTATACACAACACACACAGGAACACACCAGTATGTACAGTATGAATGCCAACATGTTCCCATATGACCCACATTCTAGTTTTCAACTTATTTAACCTTACTGTGTGCAACTGAGGAACCCTAAAATCCTCCTCGACACACATTTCTGTGTCTGCTTGTTTTCGTTGAAGCCAAACTACATGCTACTTATTTTCAGTGAAATATGAACGGAGTTTTTATGAGTCTGTATAAAATGGACAACTGTAAGATGTATTGTGCATCATGTTTTGTGGTAGAACCACATCAGCCACAGTAAGACTGTGAAAATGGGTTGTCAGGACCGTTACAGGAAGCCTGGCCAAGAAAGCATCACCGTGACGAAAAGGGAAACCTGTAGACTAACGACATACAACAACACGTTAAGTCAAAACACAGCTGAAGCTAACATCAGCCCCCTCCTCGACCCCTCTGTATCCCATCTCCCCTCACTTGAGCTCCGTCAGTCTCTCCCGGAGCAGAAGTGCAGCGTCATTCCCACGGCTGTGTGCCGCTGCCTGCTTGTGCACCGGCCTGACTGATTCAATGTGACAGCGGCATCGTACGAGAGGGAGCTGCGCCTCGCCTCTCTCCTCCCCGTGCCTGGCAACATTGCTGGCTGTCAAACACACATTTATATATACAGTACACACACACACACACACACACACACACACACACACACGCAAACGCAAACATTCACATCAATTACAAAGCACCCATGCAGAAAAAGTGAACATCCAAGTCTGAAAAGAAAATATAATACACTTAAAAAGGTTGTGTGTAGTCAGTTAAGCAGCTTAGAAGAGGATGTGGATGTGTGTGGATGTGTGTGTGTGTGTGTGTGTGTGTGTGTGTGTGTGTGTGTGTGTGTGTGTGTGTGTGGCGAGTGGGGGGTTCAGGCATAGCAGGGCTAATTGGCGCAGCTGTAAGGGTGTACGCTCACTAACAGACCCATGAGAGCAGAATAACCTCCACAGACTCCCTCCCCTCGCTGGGTTCACTCCCTCACTGACGGCTTCCTCTGCACTCCCCCTCACCGTCCTTCCTCAAAACCAGGCGGCGGGATAAAAGAGATAGGATGTACTGTATAAAAAGAGGGTCGAGGTCGGGACTCCTTGGGCGAGGAGTGAGCGGGAGGGAGAGATGCTGAGAGGTTAAGGATCAGCCATCATATCCCTCACGCCTTAGGACAGCCACGCTTTTAATAGTTCAGATCAGAGATGTGAGGAGGGTGAGTCAGTCAAAGAGACAAACTCATGGAGACGCACACACATGACCCTCTGTCCTCTCTCAATACACACACTCACACTCATTCACACGCACACACACACACGCACACACGGCTTGAGGGAGGGTGAGAGACGGAAAGGCCAACATCAGAGCTGGACACTCAGCTCTCATGTCAGCAAGCAGTAAGACATTTGTATTAACACTTTAATACAAACAAGGCTGCGTGATGTTGGGAAAATGTACAATAAGCGACATGTTCACGGAATATTTGATGGCAGTGAAAGTCATCGTCATTTCAATATGTTTCAGATCGTATGTGCTAAAAGTATAAACCCTACAAACTAAGATTTTCAGTGTGACGTAATCTAAATAATCTGATGTTCACACATTTAAAAACATCCAGTTCTGAACCATCAACAAGAAACTAATGTAGAAAAAGATCTGGTATTAAAGGTTTATCAAGTTATAAGTTTATTAAACATCACTTCTGCAACACTTCAATCTAACTTCCTTTAAAAAGAAGTTACAAACCGTATATAAAAACTTAATTATGCATTATAATGTAGCTGAAAGCAGTTATAATTATAAACTCTGTAACTTGTATAAACACTTAATATCTTTTAGGCATGCAGTTGTCTTCATACAACATATGTGCTGCATGAAACACAACATATTAAGTATTTAAACATGCCTGTGAATGATTTGCACATGTGTATTAACAGTTAATAATTACTTTATAACACACTGTGAGGATTTGTTTGCGAGTAATCATAAAACATTGTGTACGATTGTAGCAACATGTCGTCGACAAACACCTAGAAACATCCTCATATCTGCTTACAACTATAGTATAATGTGAGAATGAACAATTTATGAAGTGTTAATATACTGCATGCTAATGCTAAATGCTTACTCATTACTGGCAGTTGACAGGTTTTTTACTGTGAACCTGCAGGCACGTGAAGTGTACATGAAGTGTTGAGTTAGCCTGACATGCTAGCAGCTCATTAAAAGTCGGCATCAATCTAAATTTCTATATTTTTAGGCGCAGTATCAGTTTAGGCTCCAACAAAGTACTGAAATCAGGGAGCAGGAGCTGAAATTAGAGTTAAAATGCACATCACAAAACAACAAAGAGGAAAAAGTGGAGAGGAAAAAAATATAAATGGAGATCAAAATGTGTGTCAACTAACAACTGAACAACACGGGAGCTTTCTGTGCTATGAAAAGCTTCCAACATGACCTTTTTTTCATTGTTTTTCAAATTAGGCTTTCATGCGACAAAAGTGCCTCTCCTAATTGGGTCCCTGGATAAGAGAAATATACACTTGAGGATTCCCCGTCTACCTAAAACCCCCCCTCGACAGACAGATAAGAGTGATAACTTCAGGCTGAGACAGAGAGATAATGTAGAGGGGGAGGAAGGCAGCCTGAGAGTGAAAAGAATCAGAGACGTGCTGTAGAGAGTAAACGGTCGGGGATGTATGAAAGGAGTCCACATGTCGTGTTTTAGGTTTCACTGACGAACATTTTTCACTCGACCATAAATCTATCTACCACCGGCCCTAAAGCTTCACTGCACCCAGACACAACTATGCCCAGCCACAGGTGTGCTGTTAGTCTGTCTCCCCCCCACCCCCCACCCTTCCTCCCACGGCTTCAACAGGAAGTACTGCCGCCCCCCACCATAAACCACACATCCATCTCCTTTCTTCCTCTCAAAGAAATAAACACCAGAATGTATTTTTGAGAAAAATTAATTTCACTTGTGCCAAGCAGGGACGTTGGGTGCTAAAGGCAGACAGCAGGCAGCCATGGGCGACAGACGCACTCCCCCGCCCTCCCCCGAATGAGAACAGCTCTCCCCTCCTCCCCCATGATTCAGCTGTACCTTAAAGCCACATTTGGCTTCAGCACGTCCTCTGTCCTCTTAAAACTTAAAGCAAATACGCAGAAGCAGCAGACGGAGCTGTGCTTTGTTTGAGTTTGTTTTTGTTATTTGCGGTTTACTGTGTGAGTGGCAGACCCTGAAGCCCCCCCCCCGGGAGCCCCACAGCGGTGAAGACGCAGGGCAACAAAAGACCTGCGGACATATCTATAGATAGATCTCATATTGACATTTAAAGGAATAGTTTGATATTTTGCTACCAGTTAGATGCAAAGATCTGCAAGATATCTCATAAACATGAAGCCACAGCGTGCCGGTTAGCTTAGCTGGCAAAACAACTGCACACAGAGGAAAACAGCTAGCCTGTCCCAAAGTAACAAACTCCACCTGACGGCTAGTCTAAAGCGCACTAATTAACACGTTATATCAACATTATGTGTTAATAAGAGAGCTTTAGAGGAGTGATTAGGAGGATTTGGTTTTGACAGAGTGGGCTCTAACCAGGGATTCTACAGATGTATGTATGTATGTATGTATGTATGTATGTATGTATGTATGTATATATATATATATATATATATATATATATATATATATATACACACATTATATTAGTGCTGATTGATTATCACTTGACACATAATTGTAGGAAAAGATTCAAACCCACATCAGGACCGATATTGACCTTATTAATCGAGCATTGGCCAAAGTCTCCTGTTCTTTATCAGCTGCACAGGACAGTTTAAAACATAAGTTATAGCTTGTCCCTAAAATAAAAGTCCTTCACTTTGCCAAGAAATGTCTGAATCTGACTGCAGTCATACTGATCATGTCAAACACACATCCAGCCTCAGAGCAGAGGGATCTGAGTTTAACAGATGCGCCCTTTGCATGTACTAAAACTAAAAAATATAAAGATTTGTGTGGCTGTGTAGTTTATTCAACCCTTATTTAAACATGCAATGTGTGTCTATTTAGAGGAATTAAACCATAGAGGGATGCCAATTCAATTTAAATAGTCAATATTACCTCAAGTCTCCTTTAGACAAAGAAGAGACATTGTTTACAGACCTTCATGTACAATGCTGTACACTTGACATGTAGGTGGAGAGACAAATAACAAGAGACAGTAAATGAACAGTTTCCTGTAAGGACAACATCTTGCAGCTGTGCGGGTCCTGAGATCTCCTGAGGTTACGGTTGTTGGTATCGCTTCTTCTTCTACAACAGATTTTCCCCCAAATACACCAACAAACAAACAAACTGACTCAAGATACATAATACACAGATTTGTCCCTCCGACTGTTGTGTTGAAAAGGAAATTCAATACTTCCAGACAAACTGAATATCGTTACGGACTGTCCTTTAAAGATGTCACCTCAGACTCTCATTTCTATGTTCTGATATTTCATTGACTCAATGATGAATCAATTAAGATTAATTGATTGGGCAAGTTTCTAACATTTGAACTGTAAGGTTGATGGCAAAACCCTTTATCAATTAAGTTCTCTCCACTCTCAAAATAAGTCTGCAGTCAGCTCACGAAGTGCAAACTAAAATATTTTTGTCATTTTAATTGATTCATTGTAAAAATTGTCAAAAGAAATACTCATCACTTATTCAAAAGTTTTATCTAACAGCCCAAACCCCCCAAAAATATCCACTTTAAAATAAAAATCCTAAATAAAGAGACAGTTTAAACATCTGTAACAAACATCTTAATGCTTAAATGCGCAGATGTTTCCACACTGATAGAGTGCCACTGTCCGAGTGTGTTCGTTAGTTAGTGTGCCAGGTGACGTTTCCGCCTCTTTTGTTTCAGTTTGCGTTGTGTCAAAGCTGTGACTCTTCCTGGAAGCGGAGATTAAAGCTCTTTCTGCTTCCAATGTCCAATTTAACAGCGGGAGATTTTCAATCAACCAGTCATCACTCATTCATAGACTCATCTGGGTCAGCCTCAATTCCCTCGTCACTCATTCAGAAATTGAGGACTGCAATATTAATAGCACTCCGAACAGTTGAGGTTTTTAATGGACTTCTCTGCAGCCGCAGGATCAGAAGTTGTCCTCCTGCTGAAAGTCAGTGTGAAGAGCCATTTTCCCCAAAATACCACATTGTACATATTCCTTAAAAGCACCTCTAAAATATAGAAGATCCAAACTTTTTAATCAACTAAAGACCAAAACATGTTTTGCACTCTTTTCCCCAAAGAGCAGATATTTCATTGTGAAAGTCACGCCCACATACACAGAACAACAGACAGCTGTGTGACGGGTTGACAATATCCTCGTCTAAGAAAGTCAAGCCTCAGGAGGTGTTGTTGGGTTTGACCGGCAGTGTCTGTAACAGCCCTGAGAATGAATCATCCTCCATTTTTAAATCAGGAACTGACGCATTAAGGAAATCTTAATGCGTCAGTTCCTGATTTAAACATGTAGGAGGTTCCTGATGTTCACACTGAAACTCAGGGAAACTGGATGCGGACGCAGAACTTTCCTCACATGTGGATTACAGGGAGTTTCCAGGCAAGTCAAGTTCCTGAGAAAACCCCCCAGCAACACCCACAATGCCACTGTTTCGGCTCTCCGGTACATTAGGAGTAGGCAACATGAAAAGAATCCTTTGTTACGGTGGATGTCATTTTATAATGCAATGTTGATATATATTGTGGTAGTACATTCTTCTGGAAAATCAATTGAGAGACTGTTTTGAATTAAATCAGACAGGAACGTCTGTTTTTGATTCATCCAGCAAATGAAACATCTGACAAATCGAGGTACCTCCGAACATTTAGGGCTGCAACAAGGAGATATATTCTTACTTTGTCCGGCCAACAGTCTAAAAACCAAAGATATTTGTGCAAATATGACAAACATAAGCATGAAACCAGTGAATGTTTGGAAACTAAATGATTAATGGATGATCAAAATACCGATAGTTGCCCGATTGATAATGACTAATTGTTGCAGGTCAAATAACATTGCTGCAAAACTCATTGCCATGAAGCAATCCTGATCGTTGATTTGCATCTTTGCCTACAATGATTCCCAACATCTTAAATATAAACTTGTGATCCCTCATCGCAGGTCGTCTACGTGTCGTGAGCTGGTACATCGAAGAGAGGTTTTCCCTTCTCAGGTTGTTTGATTTAAATCATTTCTAGAAGTCTGAAGAGGTGAAACTACACAGTATCTCACAACCAGAGATTAAATTAATACAAATAATTCTGTGTTACAGAAATATTTTTACTATTTCTTTGCTGCTCATCTTGCGTCCCTATATTCTGCACGACTGCAACTCTACAGATGCACGCACATGTGTTCAGGCCGTGTTGTACTTTAAGAAAAAGGTTTGCATCAAGACGCCTATGCTAGCTGTGTGTTACTGAAAAAGGAGAAGACAACCGAGTCTTTCTTCAACTTCCTTAACTTATTATTCACAAACATCCTTCTCCATCAGGAGAAAACAAAAGCTGTTTTTGTGGTCCCCATGTGGTACTGTATCTCAGTGGCCGCTGCAGCCCTAATGTGTAGTTACATTTATTAGACCTACATCTGTAACCCCTTAACGCAGAACTATGAGTTAAGCTTGTGACCCCCTGCCTAATACACTCAGAGATATTAAATGGATATGATATGATGTCTCTGCGTGCATGAACATGAAGAGAAAAAAAAAGAGATGAGAGATAATGGCAGCAGTGCATGCGTGTGTGAAGAAGAAAGAGAGAAGGGATGCAGGGAAGTTTGACTAAATAGCTTGTTGCCTCAGTAAAGCCCAAGTCATGCGTGAGAGAAATTCAGAATTGAGCTTCTTGTGTGTTTAATGGCCCAGAAAGACAGAGAGAGACAACAGCAGACACAATGTTATGTACAGATACAGATATGTGTGCAGGGCTGAACACATCTTTGAAAGCATCTTTTCTGTTGGCTGCGATGCCTTTATTTCCTTCCCTTTCTTTCACATCGCAGAGTGGCATTAACAACCACAACCCGAGTGGAGAACAGGAGCGAGTGCTCGCAAATGTCAAGGACGGAGGAGTGAGATGTATTGTGTTGAGGAGGAGGAGGCAGGTATAAGAGAGAGGTGGAAATAGAGGTATTGATTCTTCTCAGTCTTACCCATATTGCCTCTGAGCCCATGTAGGATGGACTTGCTGAACTCCAACAGAGAGACCTGCAGACAAAGAAAAAAGAGAGGCAGCAGTGAAGATGGATATTTTAGCTACCGGCTGTACAGACAACGAGAGAGACGGGCAGATAAGGACAGAGCTGATTCTCTGCCTCAACGTCTCAGATGTTAGCATGCATACAGAGGTATCCGTTATTCCCTGAGCATACACACATGCTCTATTGAACACAAACATCTGTGACCTCTCTGCCTCCAGAGTTCACCAGGAATCAGCTGAGGCTGAGTAAGAAAGGAGAAACGCATCCTCCTCCTCTGACTTTATGTCAACATTCCTCCAGCTATTCATTCCTCTGTCATTCCTCCTTTCACTGTACAGCCTCGACTCCATTAGCAGCCCTGTTTTGTACATACAGTATGTCTAAATGCACATCTTATTTCTTCACCAGCACAAAGAGGAGAAAGACACACTGTTATTTCCTGCTGTTAACAGTCCCATCCCCTCCTGCTCTTCTCATTCTCTCCCTCTCCTATTCTCTCTCACACACAATAACAAAATACCAAGCACTGCCATCTCCCATCAGCTGCATGCTCGGGGAGTTGTGTCGCAGCACTGGCCCCGGAATAAGGACACACAGTCAGTTGTTGTTGGCGCCTGTGTTTGTCAATCACACCTCCACTCGGTGGTATTTCAGCCAGCAAGCTTTTAAATAGAGCGGCGAGGGAGAGCTTGCCGTCAAGGTCTGGTGTGCAGCGAGACGTCGGAGGGGAAGCACGAAGCGTGTGTGCTGGTGGTTAACACTGAAAAAGCCCAGCGGCATGAAAGCTGTGCCTTAAATCAAGTACACATAGAGTGAATATATTGGTGGGAATGAGCACAGAATGAAAGGAGCATACCAGTGGTTGTGCATGTTATATCCCACTGAACTCAAATGTGTACACATATTCATCGGTCTTTAGATTGATATCCTATCTTCCAGGAAGCTGTGGGCTTATATTCATTTCAGTGCAGCATGAAAACCATCTTGCAGAGACTCAACCATCACCAGCTGCCTTTATTCTTTCATCAAAGTAAAGACTATCATCTTTTAATAATGTGTTGCAAGCCGGAATATGTTTGATCATTTTGCTTGTGATTTCCTGCACTTGTGGGATGGTGCGATATTTGAAATGTGAAAGCCAAAATCTGAACACCAGACCCAATTCATGCAGGAATCTATTAGATTCATCCAAAGACATCCACTGTTGTGACAGGTTTAGCCTACCCAGAACATGCAGTAGTTTGTGAATTCAGTATCTTTGACCTAAACATACAGAAAACTTTACTGCAGCGGACTAAAGTTCTTGAGTAACTACATATTTGTGATCTGGGTAGGAACCAATGGGGCCGAGTGCCACAGACTGGGTGATGAAGCCAGAACGTATTCAGAGAAGGACGACTAATACATTGTTGGTTTTGGTGTTTTTGTGGTATTTTTTACAATAAAAAAGTAGAATATCAACGGCCTTATGCTTTACATGATTTGCAGGTGTTTGTGCAAGAAAAGCCTTCTGTTATGATCCTGTACATCCTGTGTGTTTGGCAGAGACATAACACTTACTTGTCTGTGAGCTGCGAGGCTTTGCTCCCAGGTACGCCAAGTTCACGTTGGCCTTCCTGCCGTCGATGATGGGGTTTGCGTCTTTGCACGCTCGCTCTGCTGCTCCCCTGTCCACCATGGTCACCTGTTGAAGATGCCACAGCGTTACTGATTAATTATCACTCTTTAAGCTACATAACTGCATGTGAAAGCTTCTCTATCCAGTGTTAAAGGAGTGATTGATGAAGCAACAGACCCGGGGGGAGGGGGGAGAGGGGGGGGCCTAAGGTAGCTGATGTCCTTGTCTCTCCTCAAATGATTCAATCACTTCGCTAAATACGTGAGGAGACACTGACTCCACAACATGAAGACAGCCATCAGTGTGTTTTAATGCTTCCGGTGGAGCTTATGTAGGAGGCAGATTTTTTTTTTCTTCCAGACTGGGCTGCCAAGGATGAGATACTGGAATCTACCTTGAGGGAGTGAGTTAAGGAGTGGGCAGATAGCAGTGGGAAGGGGTGGTGAAGGTTAACACACACACACACACACACGCACGCACGCACGCACACAGTGCATTTACATTTAATACGGAAAGTAAAACTGCCCCCGCTTGCTTTCGTTTCGCAGCATCAGACTCTGGACTCTTGTGCAAACAGAGGCAGCGGATGGTTTGAGGGTTGAAGAAGCTGCTGCAGGGAATTAAAGACCGCTAAAGGGAAGTGAGGGATGAAATGAGCATGCGGTCCTAAAACAACTCTGGTCGCCTCAGATGATATGCTCACTGGCTATGCAGAGGCAGAGATCATTTGAACTGCTTCATGTCAGTCCAATCCCACATCAATAATCTCTTTCTTTCACACACACAAACTCTCAGTCACTCGTACAAACAACCAAACACAACACATCCTGGTTACTGAGGAGGGGGGGCTGCATGGGAGGAAGTCAAAATGAAACTACTGCAGCCTTATCTTGCAGAGCCAACTGACATGTCACACCTCTGTGACTATCCCCCCTCTCTCCCCCTGTCTCCCTCTCACACACAGCAGAAAGACACATCTGTCCACAGATGCAGCAGCTTATTACCAACTCACTTGTATCCCAGTCTTCCTCTCTTAACACAGTGTTTCCTTATACTCTAGATATAGTGCGTCTCTGTCTGCACACTCATTTGTTGCTCACTTTGGGACTGCAGAGATAATTGATGACACACTTGTAAGAAATAATCTGCTACTCATGCTTCAAGCATGTGACTGCCACCACCAGACACACCACACATGGCTGCTGCTGCTGGAACAAAGTGGCAGTGTGCAGCCTCAAAGGCAATACTAAAGAAAATATAATTAACCATATAGATAAAGTCGCTTCAAACTCATTACTGGCTGCTCCAGACATGATCTAGTGTGTTTCCAGCCCCCTGACTATCCAATTAAAGCTCGAGCGACTGATAAAACCTTAATTAAAGCCAATATTTCACTCTACATGTGTTCATCTCCTCATTTATTCTACCAGAACAGAGGAACTTGAATTAACTCACAAAGCCGTATCCTCTGGACTTGCCCGTCTGTTTGTCTGTGATAACAACCGCCTCGTCGATGTCCCCGAAAGTCTCGAAATATTTCCGAAGTGAAGCGTCGTTGGTGTGATACGGCAACCCGCCGACAAAGATCTTTGTGTAAGTCGTGTCTTTCTCCATGGTGGGGTGCATTATCTCTAACGGAACCCCGAGCAGCTGACCTAGAAACAGCGGTGAACTCATGCGGCTTGTGGAGGCAAAAAAAAAGAGAAATAACACAAAGAAAAAGAAGAAAGCAGCAGAATAACTTTACGCTCCTTGGTCACCGAGAGGCTGTAATAACGAGAAAAGCAGTGTCCATGGTTAAACACGCAGCAGCCTCCAGTTGCATCACATGCAGCTTCTGGATGAGTAGTCCTCCTGACAGGTGTCTCGGAACCTCATGTCTCCTGTCTCGGAGGAAAAAAAGCTAAGTCTTTAAGGCTCGGGAGGCGCGTCTTGTATGCGCCCACTGCGCGTCTAGACCAATAGACGAGCGGTGCGACTTTTCCATTGGCGCATCCCGCCTCCTTACACACACACACACACACACACACACACACACACGTAGCAGCTGCCACTTCTGCCAATAAAATTAAGATATACAGTTGAATGTCATTGTAAACCCTAGCCAAAATATAATTCATAAGAGATTATTTAAATGTAATGCTAAACATGGCTTTGTGGATGAACTGACTAATGTAAATTGGGAGGAGGCGGTGAAACCACAGATCAAAACAGCTCATAGAAAGTCAACAAAAACAAGAAAGAGAAACTGACATTTGTTCAAATTCCAGGACTCAATTCTTGGCAAGATCACTGGTTGAAATTAGATATCACATTCTTCATTTATGATTCTATAAATGAGTAACAGAGGGGTTTCCGCGAGTTAGGGGTTGATCCTGGCTCTGGCAGGGAAACCAGACAGCTTATTGGTGACTCTTGATGATATAAAACAGAAACATTCTGAAGGAATAATTAATACATTTTTAATGAATTGAGGCTCATGTAGATCAAGCAGACAGAGAAATAGTTCAGTCTCCACTTAAGAAGACAGAGACAGCTGTGTAACATGTCAATGTTTGGCGGCCTACCACCACCACCACCACCACTACCACTACCACCACCTACCACTACCACAATTTCTAATCCGTTTCATGTCATCCTGACGGGAACACCTATGTATGTACCAGATCTCATGACAAGGCTTCCAGTAGTTTCCAGTAATTTTCACTACAAACCACAAATGTGAGACTGCGGGTGGCGCTAGATGAATAATCAGAGGCTCACCAAAGTCAGAAGGCTTCATCATCTGGGGAACATGCATGTCTGTGCAAAACTTCATGGCAATCCACCCAGTAGCATAGAAAAGTATAAATCAAACGGTTATAAAACGAAACACTGCAATATTTATACACATAAATTGCATAAAATTAACTCTGCATTAAAAAAAAACAGGTGACACAAAAATGGCCTTAAACTGAAAGTTATCTAAGACTCTGAATGGGCTGACGGGGTTCTGTTCGTCTAACAGCAGCAGCACAGTTGGGACAGCCTGGAGGTGCGAGATCTTTCCATGGGGCGTAAAATCATTAAGAGAAGGGGAAGAAAGTGGGAGGATTTATGACAAAAGCGCTCACAGGAGAGGTGACCAGTTGCAGGAAACAAAAGGCAGATTAAAGCGAGGCTGCAGACGGCAGCACGAACCTCAATTTCACTGCCAGCAGGCAGTTTGAGAGGAAGCTCTCATCTTTTTCAATTCACTTCTGAGGATTTGCCACACAGATGTCCTTCACACTTTATCCCCTCATCATGTCTGTGCCTCCCATCCACACACATACACACTCACCTCCTACTTCATGCAGATTGGCAGACTCCAGTCATCAACTTGTATTTGTGTACCTTGAAAGGTATGTGCTGCGTGCCGACAGACTGAACTGTGGCTGCAGGATCAACGAGTCATGTACAAGATGTTTTTATGCACAAAAAGACAACAGAGACATTATAATGTTTAAATATAAATTTGTATTTACATCGATATTAACATCAAGAAACAAGGTAAGAAAAAAAATGCAATAGTATTTTACATCCTGTAATAATGACTATGTTTCCCAGATGTGTTTTCTCTTTTCTTTAGCTCCAGCGATGTACTAAGAGGAGTTTCTTTCCTTAAAAGCAAAAAACAGACTTTTTTATTTATTTTTATTTTTTATATTTGTAGATTTCATACTCTTCATTGAGACTGTGGTTAAAAAAAACAACAACAACTCCAAGCTATTATTCTGAGACAAAATGACATCAATCATGAAACCTCCTTTCCAGCTTAGAAAATCTCGACATTCTCTTGTGAAATAACCTTTTGCAGCACCACAATTCAACTGGCCATAAGTTCTACAGAAAGGAAGAAACAATCACAAACAAAACCTCAAAACCACCTCAGCAGAACCAGACTCGTCTCTACTCTATGTCATACGGATGGGGATATAATATATGCAATTAAACATATTTAGTTCAATGTATATTATAGGTTATGTGCGACAGTAAAAGCACACATGAGTACTTGCACGAGCTACGTCAAGAACTGTTTCTACGCACTGCAGAATGACAAACAAAAATCTTTGGATTGAGCATGTGTTCAAAAAGGTAGATTTCTCAACAAAAAAGCTTCACATGAAATACGATGAAAATGAAGGCAAACTTAAATGTGAAAAAGAAAAAAGTCAGGTCAAACTACTTCATGTGTTGCTTCCATCAGGACTAAACATCTGTGAACCAAGCAAAAAAGGACTTATGGACAATTACACGGGTGGACTGATTTCCAAAGACTTGTATCTGAAGCCGAACGATCATATCTGCAAAATTCAAAGCAGAGAAATCTCAGAAGTGAAACTTTAAGTCACACATGGAAGCATGAGGTTCGGTACAGAGAACATCAACCCCACATACTGGTAAGACATCTGGGCCCTAGAAGCCTAACACAATCAAGTGTCAACTCTTTTTTTTTTTGTATAGGCATGTTTTGTGTTTTCTTTTTTGTCAAAAGAAAAATAATTTATTTAGAAAAGAAATTACACACTAGCACCTCTTCTGCTAAGACTATGTTGTCAGAAAATAAAGAGTTCATTGTAAGAGAAAGAAAGTGGCAGTATGAAAAGAAATCTACACGTACTGCTTACAAAAACGAGGCCCTTCCTTCCCAACCGATGGTTAAAGTATTGAAAATAAAAGCTGACCTATGACGGATTAAGAAAATTACACTTTTAAATATCAAGCCTTACAATCTGTGCAAAAACAGTATGTGACCTACAAAAGCATATATATATTTATATATAGTACATTTGAAGCATATTTACAATTCATATTCAAAGACAAAAGAAAAAAAAAGAAGCTCCAAACAAGACATCATGTCTAATACTGCAGTGCCGTCGCATTGAGTAAATGATACTTCAGCTTTGTCCTCAGAGGAAAACCAGGAGGAAGGATTATTGCTAGAAATCTAACATACACTTTTCTCTTACAGTGGGAGCTAATATAGACATAATTTCATAATTGGCAATCAATTTTATTCCTGCATTTGTAGTAACACTGTAAATTGGCGCGAGGTAACCAAAATATCTGCAACATTTGGATTTAAAAATGACCTCTGGAATGACAAAATGATCACGTGAATGAATCTGTATAAATATAAGTGGAGTTTTGAACATTAATAGAAGTCGGTTTGTTTTAAGAGTGTTTTTAAAATGACTTAAAAACGGTTTTGTTTCTCTTGTTGTAATAAATCGGTACCACTGTAGACGAGAGCGTTTGATAAAATCTGTGCTTGCTGCCTTTCTACTGGTTCCCACTTTAGAACAAAGATCATCAAGGTTACCCATTTCCAAAGAACAGCCCCCATTACCCAGAGAGGAAAAGTTGGAGAACACACACACACACACACACACACACACACACACACACACACACACACACACACACACACACACACACACACACACACACACACACACACACACACTAAATTAAACAATTGCTGCTATGCATTATTCTTGGGTAAAGGCCTCTATATTGCCACAATCCTTTTGATGTTAGCCTTTCCATAAAGTGCAATCAGCCAACAAGTAATTCACTCGTACTTTTTCCCAGCGGCGTCCTGGAGAACGAAACAATGTGCTACTGCTTACTGACATTCATCAGAGTGTCACAATCTGATGGCTCGTCATGTAGAGCCACGTTTACTTTACGTACGTAGAGATTCCTCCAGGAGCAGCGGAGAGACGGCGGGTGAAAAAAAATCCCACGAAGTTCAGAAACAAGAGAGGAGTCCCACAATATAAATCTGAACACAGCTTCATGGTACATTCGACAGAGGAGAGGATGTCTTAACATGTTCGTCCATGTTCAAGTCTGTGATCTACTGAAGTGTCCGGCCACCTTCACTGTTTGGTCCAGCGAGCGTAGTGTGTTTACTGAAGCACACACACACACACACACAGCACTCATAAAGAGAGGAATATTAATCTACAGTCTACGAGAGAAATCACAGGGCAGTCTGAGGATTTGTGTGTGTGTGTGTGTGTGTGTGTGTGTGTGTGTGTGGTGTGTGTGTGTTTTCACGCATGTATGTGACAGTCCGTTTGCTTTCCCTCATTACTGGCCGTGAGTCCAGAGGAAGTTCACTCCCCCGTCTGGTGGGAGTGCAGCACTACACACAGACACACACCGCCTGCTCCTCCACACACTCCAGTGCTGCAGCCGTGTCCTCTCTGAATGGAGATCACAGTGAGACTAATGCTTCTGTCACGATGCTCAGCAGTATTTCTAGATTGAGAGGAGGAAAAGAGAGGAAAATGAAGAAGACAAGTGCACAATTGAACTGCAATTGACCAAAGGTTTTGTCCGTCCTCCAGAATCTGATGGGATGGATTCACATTCTTTCAAGTCTATCTTAAAATGATACTAACATGTCCATATGTACATTGAAATGGTTATTGGTTGCTGTAATTATTCCTCTTGTCATTACTGGAAGCAAAGAAATATCTTATTAAAGCAATTTCAATTTAAACCATGATAATTAAATACTAGTACAACATTCCCTCGTGTGTTTCCACAGACAGTAGACATGTTTCTATTCTAACGTCGCGTCAAATCTGAACAGCATTTCCAGAAAATCTGCAAAACAAAATGCAAATTGATGCAGGTTCCCCATCATCATGTTATCTCAAACGATGTAAAAGATTGTAGACGTGCGATTTGTGTCACATAATAATTGGAAGAAGGTTATAGTCTCCTCAGCTCACTGAGCCGCAGGAGAGGGATAGTAACGAAAAGCGAAACTTTGTTAGTAAAAGAGTGTACATTTGGTTCATACCCACTGAACTAACTTCGACTCATCTTGTACCTCATCTCTTACATTGAAAATGCTAAAAGAAGACATTTCTTTGCACCCACTATGGAGGCGTGACAGTGAGCAATAACCCTTTCAGTGTACACATGTCCGTATTGTTTTAAGATAAACTTGCAAAATGTGAACCCCGTCCCTTAAGACTCTGCACCTACCTGATCGGGCCCCATCGGCATGCGTCCCATCCCCATTGGGTTCATGCCCATCTGGCCCATATGACCTCCTCCTCCGCTGGCTGGCATGCCCCCGTTCATCATCATGCCGCCATACTGGCCTAGATTCCCCTGCTGCCCAAACTGCTGCTGTCCCGGTGGTCCCTGTTGCCCAAACTGCTGCTGAGGGTACGAACTGGTGAAGGAGAGCGACAGGAAGGAAGACGGGTTTAACTGTACGCACTCAAGAAAAGAAAAGCTGACGCCAAACTTTCCTATTATCTGACAGCAGAGTGTTTTAGTACGCGTTTGATTTCATACCTGCTGCGTCCCATGCCTGCCTGCGACCAGCCTTTCATATCTGCCCCCTGGTACATGGGACCGCCCTGCGGGTGCTGTTGCATCATGGGGTTTTGAGGTCCCAAGCGACCGGGAATCATGGCGTTAGGAGGACTGCCGCCTGATGGGCCGAATGAGGGGTCTCCCTGCTGGCCCATCCCTGTGGAGAGAAAAATCATCCCGCCTCAGTTTACTCCTCTCTTCACAAGAAATAAATAATTGTAAAGTCCAAATATCAATATGCAAACTGTTATTCACATGTCTTGGTTTTATAAGTGGTTTGCTCCTTATTGACAAAGATCTTGAATTGTGTCGTACACACTGTATGACTTGTCTCTCTATCAAAGATGCATCTTGCTGGCTTGTTGTTCGTATAGAACATTCAGTCGCTACAATGCTAAAGAGGAAACTATGTTATCCACACGTGACCTATTCTCCCCTTTAAATGTAATTCATCTTTATATACATTATTGTATTGTTTACTATTCATGTATTTGTTGGTACTAGTTTCAATGCATATCCTGAATCTCAAAAGTTTGATCACAAAAAAAAGAAAATGCATAATTGATGGTGATAAATAAAGATAGATGAGTGTTTTATGTTACTAACTATCCCTTCAAAAACAAAATGTGGCCCGACTAAAAAAATAAAGACAAGGGATATAGGTTATTTTTTTTTTACATAAATCTGCCAATCTTCCTTTATACAGGACAATATGAGACCCGAAGCCTGCAGTGCACAGACTCACCACCAGGGAGCAGCAGTATTCTGTTAGGCACTCGTCTCAGTAAACTCACCATAGTTCCCACCATAACTGAACTGCTGGGGGCCCGGCTGGCCCATGTTTGGCCCTCCCATCGGGTTCTCCATGCCACCAGGAGCTGTGACATTTGGAGGGGGACTGAATCCTCCTGCGGCTGCAGCAGCGGCGGCGGCCGCCGCCTGTTGCTGCTGCTGCTGCATCAGCATCATCATGCGCTGCCTCCTCATCTGCATAGTGACCATCTCCCTGCTGCGCTGAGCCATCATCTGAGCATTCAGGAAGCCCGGCTTTAAGGAACAAACATTATCAGAGAGTTTGAGGAGGGTTGACATGTGGTACAAATATGTTTGGAACATATTAATATGTAATATTAAATTAATATTATATATTAAAAATGGGTGGGTGATAAAGTCTCTTGGACCAACATTTGTATTGTGGGTATAAAGTGAAAAAGAAGCTTTTGTTTAAATTTCACTAAATTACAACATTCAAATAACTTCCGAACGTTACATCACTTGAATGTTGCAACGATTTCTTTAAGATAAGGAAAATAAAAACAACAATATATTTACATCAAGACTGTAAATACAAATTAAAGTCAACAAAGAAGCATCCTCTGTGATGGAGATGAGTCTGCATACAGACAAGAGGTCATACTAACTGCTGAACACTCCTGTCTGCCTCTTGACTATATACTATGCATTGAAGGCAAAGAAAATGGCCCAAAATAAAGCATTATCTGTGACTTTCTAATCTCATATTACAAAATCAGTATTACAGGGATTCATCTGTAAGATATAAGCAAAGAGTTCTACCTGTGCTCCCATGGCAGGCTGCATGCCGGGCCTCATGCCAGGGTTGCCTCCTGGGTTCTCCATCTTCATGGCCATGCCCTGCCGCGCCTGATTCATGAACTGAGGAAGGAAAGAAAAAATTTAAGATAACATGGAGAGAGCAAATGTTTCTCTGACCCTGACCCACTTGCATGCCGTATATTTACAAATAAATTATACACATATGCTGATGGTGCAGTTAGAAAACAAGAAATCTGGTGCTTGCTTCTTGTTTTATGGTGCTTTACTGTATTAGTTTGTCTCTTGTATTGTTTTGTGTGTATTTGTTGTTGAGTTTTATGTATTTTATCTCGGGACGGGCATTGCAAATTAGCTTGGGCTATACAAGCTGAGGTGTGGCATTGGTTTATGCTACATACCTGTCCCTATACAAATAAACATTAAACATAAAAGACAATATTGTATCACTGTAACATTTTTGTAAAAACAGAAAATGATGCACTGTGCGTTTCCTATTCCCATTAATCCATTTGTTTATTTTATGTCGTAACATTGCACCACCTGTAGTTTGTTCTTTCTCTCAGATGTGAGAAGGCCCCTCCCTGATTTAAATCTACATATTGCCATTTATGGCATTTATCTACACCTACATTTGTAATTCTTCCAGTGTGAGAAGCCTACATACTAACATGTTTGGAATAGAATTAGTGCTTAGTATTGGGAACTGGGACACAGGCTAATTGTTTGCATGTAGGCTGATGAGTCAGTGAACTTCCTGTAAACATACCTGCTGACCCTGCAGCCTCTGTTGCAGCTGCAGCCTCATGGGCTTGTTGGCAGTCATCATCCTGGGTCTCATCATGTTGGCACGAGGGTGACCCATGCCGCCCATTCCACCCATCCCAGGGTAGCTGCCACCTTGGCCCATCTGAGATAGCATGGGACCAAACCCAGGCTGGGCCTGTCCCTGCATGGGGTTCCCTCCATAGCCAGACTGCATAGGCATAGTGGGCGGTCCGGGATAGCCTTGCCCATAGTGAGGCTTCTGGTCCAGCACCATGGACGGGTCCTGCCCTGGAAAGGACTCCAGCTGCTGCTCATTTCCCTGGTTCTAGAGCAGACAGGACAAAAAGAGAACTTTGTCAAACCTCTTCATCTAATTGATTAATTTCCAATTGGTTGGCTCTGTAATTGTCCTTTTCTAAGCATCACAGACGGATCCCTCTGGGCTCATCTATCTCTCCTTCAGTCTGAACACGGCGAGTCATGACTGAAATATCTAATGCAAAGATGAACGTAAGGCTCACTTAAGAGTCATGACATGCAGACTGATCATTTCTCCTTTCATTTGACTTCTAGAGGGATCTAGAAGAGCACATACAGTAGATGAGAGTCGTTTAGAGATTACTTCATCCACAAAATGACCGTGCTCTTCTCACATGCCTCCATGGTGAACAAAGAAATGAAATAAAACTTGACAACAACAGCAATCTATGAAAACATGCATGTGATTGTGCAAACAGGACTTTATTATTTGTTGTTAAACGCGGCTCCCATTTGCTTCAATCTATCAAGACTTTGCTCCCAGCTTTCCGTTTCCTATTGATATACTAATGATCATTTTGTGTGTGAAGTATTCCTTTTAATCATCTTCCTCTGATGACCTACCTGGCTGACGAGGTCTGGGATGCCCAGAGCTCGGTCTATCTCCTCCAGAGCGATGCCGTCCGTGTTATTCAGCAGAGAGTCCAGCTGGTCCAGAAGCGCCCGCTCATCGCTCTGACCCTCACTGGTGGTGGGAGGCACCAGAAGATCATCTAAGGTGTTTCCAAACTGGCGTCTAAACAGGCACACACACATACATAGACACCCATGAGGCTCATTATAAACTCCGTCCTGAGCTCATTGCAGCTCATCAGGAATGAATACAGACGATGAGGGATGTTGCACTGACCTGTTACCCTCCATGCCCAATATAGCGTCCGGCCAGGTGGGGGACTGGTTGGGCTGGCCCTGCTGGCTGAAGGGGCTCATACCCATGCCCATGTCAGCAGAGCCTCCTAAATCACAAATACATTTCATTTATTCACATGCAGAGTGTCAGGGCAGTCAGCAGCTACAGGTTGTACAGGACTAAATGGAAGGCAACGTACAATATGTATTAGTGCACATATAGTAAAGGTCTAAGGTTTTAAACTGTAATGTGAGTGTCCACACATTTCCATCAGCCTCAACTGTACTATATTTTCCCACTTCTCGCCGCATGCATGACTGACGTACCCATATCCATGAGCTGTTGCTGCAGCATAGACCTGGTGCCCGGTACGCTGTTGGAGCGGCCGACCATAGGTCCTGACATCATGCCCTTGCTATTGTTGTACTCCATGCCCGGGCGCATCATGGAAGGGTGTCCTGCTGAGCCCACAGGGCTGGCACCTGAGCGGGACATGCCCCAGTCCCCTGACCCCCCCATGGGAGACCTCTGGGGAACCATGCCCCTATTCATTGGTCCTGGTAATACATAAACACCAGATGTGCATGAGTCAGTATCATAAAAGTGTTTAAGGAAAGCAGTGTGGCACATTCATGGTCCTCACAATTTACCGTCTTATAGGGACAGTTCTCCTAAATAGTGCTATTTATCAATCTGGATTGTTTTGGTGTGAGTTGTCGAGTGTTGGAGAAATGTCTGATGATGTTAGAGATGTCTGCTTCCTCTCAAATATAATGGAATTAGTTTGCACTTGGCTTGTGGTGCTCAACGCTCCCAAAAAATACATTTTAAAAAACGTTCAAAAGCACTACAGGTAAGATTTTGGGAGGAACTGTCTCTTTAAAAATACAAATTCAAATATAGTCAAGGACCTATAGAGAGAGAGAGAGGTAAGAGAAATTGAGCCTGAAAATAATGTTGGGCCCCCAGACCACTCACCTATGCTTCCTGGGTAGCCGTCTGGGCTGCCCATCATGTTCTCCTGCTTGATAAGCATGGGGCGTCTACCTGCTCCGACAGGCCCGACAGGAGGCTTCCCGTCCATGGACATGGCCCTCTGGAATGGCCCCCGAGGCCCCGGGCCCATTCCTGGATTTCCTGTACAATAAAAGTATAAACTCATTGGTCACACGTCTTCCTCAGGAGATCGGGAGAATGATTGTGTGGCATGAAATTAGTGGTGGGAAATCCAGGAAAACCTAATAATAATAATAATAATAATAATAATAATAATAATAGTAATAATAATAATAATAGTAATAATAATAATAGTGAGGCTTGAAGGTCAGAAATTAAGCTGTAGGAGTGAAACAAAATTCAGCATATGATGATGCCAGATGTAGTTTCACTGGCATTTTATATTGATATCATCCCATATGATGTCATGACACCCGCACTGCATGCAACTGTCACTTCTTATAAGCTTTGGTCCTCCGACCACTTACCCTGCAGGCTGTCGTCAAGGCAACCCTGGGGTTTGCTTCCTCTGTCATTAGCCCCTCCACCTTCAGCCTGATCCGGGTAAAAGTCAGAGCTTGAACCCCTCAAATCTCCGAGGATAGACTCCAGGTTGTGCAACTGAACATCAAAATAGGCAAAATGTGTTATTATGTAAAAGTCTGTGAGGGTCAAAGTGCAGTTTCCTTTAGTGTAAATAAATAACATGTCTAGATACACTACGTATGGCTAGCTAAATGTCAATAACAATATTATATTTGCAGTTAACAAAGCAGCAATCTTACATCATCGGGTGGCTCTGACTTGATCTTGCTCTCTGGATGTTCGGGTGCAGGGCCGGGCCCAGATCCAGGGCCGCGTGCAGGGCCGCCAGCGGCCCCTGGGGCTCCCTTCCCATCTAGCTCTTCGAGTTTAGGCTTTACATCTACTGGCTCTTTGGAATCATCCTTGTTGAGGAGGTAGTGGAGGAGGGCATGGGTCTTCTCCTTCTTGGGGCTATGCTGCTCCTGCTTCGGCTCCGTGACCATCCCCGGCCCGGCCCCTGATCCTCCGGCCCCAGTCTCGCTGCCCTCCTGGCCCCCCAGTGTCACCTTTCCTGTAGCCTCGGCTGTGATCTTAGCTACTTCATCTGGAGTGTTTCCATTTTGAAGAAGCTTGTGGAGGATCTTGTGCTTTTCTTGCAGGGAGCCTGTGTAGTGGGCTGACGAAAGTGATGCTGACAAACCCCCTGGCCCGGTCGCCTGGCCTGGATTGGCACTGGCTGAGGAAGAGGAGGACACCCCGGTAGACGAGGGGCTCGTCATGCCTCCAGTGGGGTCCTTAATGTCTGAGCCTGTAGGAGTGCTGCTGCTGGTTGGTGGGGGAGGTACAGGGGGCCCTGCTGACCCGCTGCCACCGATTCCCAGCTCCTCAGTTGGGGAAGTCAGCAGCTGCAGCAACTTCTTATGCCCCTTACTGTCTGGTATCCTCCGAGGAGGTTCAGAGCTCGCCACCCCCGCCTCGTTGCTTCCCTCTCCAGACTCTTTAGTCGCTGTAGCTGCCTGGCTGTCTGGTCGGTTTTCACAACTCTCAGCCTGAGGATGCTGATGATGGTGGTGATGGTGCATGGGATGGTGATGGTCGGCGGGGCCGGGGCCGGGGCCCTAAGCCTCCCGCCGGGCTTTTAGAGCCATCTTGGCCTGGCTTGGCCGGCTGATTGGGCTGAGAGGCAGAGGAGGAGTGGATGCTGGGAGAGCTGTCTGGTTTGTGGGCTGGCGAGGGCGACGTTAGGGTTGAGGGGAGGGAGCTCCCTACTCCTTCACTGATCGCTTGTAGGGCATTTAGGGAGCTGCTGGAGAAGGTGGTGGTGCTCCCTCCACCCCCTCCACCACTGACAATGCCACTCATGGGAGAGTGCATGCCTGGAGAAGAAAACATAACTCAAATCAAACAAAACAAGTCAATCAATTTAGAAATAACTGATGCTAAATTACCAGACACTGATCAACTTACCTCCAGGTGAGAACTGGTTGGTGCCCATCTTTGGGCTCCCTCGGTTGCGGGGTGACATCAGGAGTCCCTGCTGGGGGCCGGCCATTCTGGGGCTTCCTGAAGGGCTGTTCATGCCACTCAGCCCAAACCCTCCGCTGCTCTGAAACGGGGGCTGCTGTGGGTGCTGCTGCATGCCTTGGCCCGGGTGACTCATGGGACCCATCTGATTCATGTGCCCCACCTGATTCATCTGCCCCATCGGATTCATCTGCATCATGCGGTTGCCCATGCCTCCACCTCCACTTCCTCCTCCACCACCGCTCCCTCCATACATAGAGCCGCCTGCCATCGGACCCATGTGACCCATGTGGCTCTGCTCGGTCATGCCGAATCCCCTGCTCATGCCCCCCATGCCCATCCCCCCACCTGTGTTCATGTTCATTTGGGCATTCGGGTTAGGGCCTCCCATGCCCTGTTGTCTCATAGTGTTCGGTATCATGTTCCCACCCTGAGCCGAGCGGTAGCCGTTTGGTTCCCTGTGTGGAAGCAGACGAGAAACAAAAACAAGGTTTGCCTTTTCTTTCTTCTGAGAGGTGGGAGTAAGTCACAAACAAGTCTCAAGTTACTGTGGTGAGAATCAAGCAAGTCAAGTCGAGTCAGATGTCAAGTCATATGAAATTATGAAATCTACCCTCCGACACAATCAGTCTAACCGTCCCAAAGTAAATGCTCATCGACACTACACTAAAGATTATTACTAAAAGTGATGCGTAGCATAAATTAAACATCAGGAAAATGATTACATTATAAATGTTACATATTATAACGTGTTACATATACATATCTTGATTTGTTAATATCACATGCACTCTAACAATATGCATCAACATTTTTAATTGTTTTATTCTAATATCTGTAAACTTCTGGTATTTATAAAAATGTAAAATAAAAAGGAAAGTTCTTACAATTCATCCGTTTCAATTTTAAGTAAAATAAATACCAAGTAAGTGTCAAGTCGAGTCTTTTATTATTGTTAGTCAAGCAAGTGTGGTGTCTTCTCACCGTTCGCAGGACGTCAAGAGTATAAAAGCTACTTCACCTGCTATTCCGGCTATTTCTGTGGCATAAATGCCACGTCTGCCTCACATAGACATGCTGGAAGTGCGTTTGTTTTTTTATACATCCCTTGCTGTGTCTGAATGAAGTGTTTGTATTTTCAGTTTCTGACCTCTGTAGTAGGTGAGTGGAGATGAAGCCTTGCGGCTCGTTGCTCATGGGGTGACGGTACAGTTTGCTCTTGGTCTGGGCTGTGACCGGAGTGCCGTCGGACAAAGAGAAGCGGTACAAGGGTGTCTCATGCGTGACCCTGCAGGAAGGCTGCACAGACGGTTAAAAACGACAAATTAACACCCTGAAACCCTTATCTGAAAACAGAGGTCATCAATCACTGCCTTTATGCTAAAACCAACCCTGTGATTACAGTGAAGATCAATGTTGTAGCGCTCAGACATTTGTATTCATGAGATCAATATTGATACACTGATGCATGAGGCGTGTGTGTGTTTCAGGGTTTCTTTCTGAAGGAAAGCCTGGTCACGATCGGGAGCAACAACAAATAAAAACAAATCATTTCACATAACTGTAGCCTCGTTAGGGAGAAGCTGGAATAATAACCAAGCAAACAGTTCATTAAATACAGCAACATCCTGATGAGTTTTTCTATTGTGGATTTAACGGCTTTGCAGGATGAATTCTCTCAGTTTGAAGTACATCAGCAGGTAATTCCAGGTGTGTGTGTTGGTGTATGTGACCTACCCTCATGGTAGTGGCGTTTGTGCGACCAGGGCTGCCCGTCACTGTGCTGAAGGAACATCTGAATGCAACGCCTCAACAAATCCTCCCAGCCTGGACGCATCGACGCTCGCAGAGAGTTCTGGTCAATCTGGATCAGTTTACCTGCCGGGGAGGACAGAACGAGGACGAGCGGGGAGGGAAGGAAAGAAGGAGACGCAACGAGGACATGAGTCAAACCTGTTCATGGATAAAGAATTAACGTCACAGCTTCTGTTTTTCTTCAGTAAGCATTTAGGGTACGCAGCTGCTCACCTGAGAGCTCATGCCGGGTATTGAAACTCTCCGTTCTCTCCATGGCTGTCACCCGACGGGCCACACAGATCATACATGATTGGAGATCTGCAGGTGAAGAGGAGAGGAGGGTCAGTAATGTTTAATGATCATTGCATGTGCTTAAGGTCACTCTTTAACAAACCCAGGACTTTCATGAAAAAGTATCAGGTAACCAAGATGAACATTGTTATATCAAAGGAAACGTTGTGCGTGGTCGATCTTTTCTTATTTGTCAAATGTTCACATTTTGCAAATGTAATAATAATAATATGATTCTTTTTTCTTCTTCTAGTGTTTCTGTCAGTCTGCTAGTATTTAGTCATTTCTTTAATATTAACAAGTTTTAATCTTTAATTCTTTATTTCATGCAGAATTTGACATTTACAGAGCAAAAACATTCTGGAAGAGGAAATTCAAATGAGCTTCTAATTATACACCGAAGTCCCGCCAAGTGAGAAACAAAGAAGAATTTATTAAACGACTGTATTTAAAATCATATTTTCCACAAGAGTTTTGTATTTTAAATCTGATATTCACTTTCTTTTAAAGATCCTCTCCAGACAGGGTTCAAAATGCTTGGTATAATAAATTGTGTAAATATTTTTTGTTTCAAAAAGGTTCACTGAAAAGTCCAGTCTCATGTTCCCTGGAGGTCTCCACATCACACCTGGGGAAGTTGCATACTGAGCCACGATTGGCTTTCACTCTAGTTGTGAAAGTATTTTAGATTTAAGGTGACCGCGGAGAAATGTTCTTCCTTCAACAGAAAATAAACTCTGATCAATAAGCAAAGTCTAAGGGGTCTGCAGATAAACACGGATGAATGTGCTTTATTTTTCCAACACAGCCAAATCCTCCTGACTCCTTATCATGAGCTAAAAAGTGTGTCAATTTGTGACCGTTCCAGCGTACCTTCCCCCTCCTCGATCATGGCCTTGGGCTGGGTAAGAGCAAAACACTGCATGGTTTCGTAGCGTGGCCCTCCTGGCCCGTCCTCCATGGGGCCGTGGGCGTGGCCAAACTTGACCAGCATTCGGCAAGTGAAGGTGTGACTCTTCTGTCGGGCCGCCTCGTTTCCCCACGACACTCCATTTACTAAAAAAAAAAGAAATTTACACTCGTTAGTAAAAATGGAATGAGCATGTCACTCCTGGGACTGAAAACCAAATACAATGAATGAATGGATGAATGGATTGCCTGTAATCAGATGTCACAACAGCTCACATCCTTTTCCTGCCACAGATCCACACATACTCACACACAAACAAACCACACTGCAACATGTATTTTCCCTCTTAAATTGAGAAGCAAAAGCCTGTCCTGCCGTTCGGATGCCTGGCTAAATGGACCATGGGATTAATGTAGCCAAGGTGTCGATTTCCAATATCTCTCCCGCTCAGTCTGCTCTGCAGCGGGCAGAGGCTAGGGACACTCAGCCATCTATCCTCATTTAGACCCTGACTTCTCATCATGGCACACACACACACACACACACACACACACACACACACACACACACACACACACACACACACACACACACACACACACACACACACACACACACACACACACACACACACACACACACACACACACACACACACACACACACACACACACACACACACACACACACACGGGGTCACCTTCACAGGGGGAAGAGAGAGAGAGAAAGGGAAGGAAAACTTCAGAGACATCCAACTGTCCTCCAAGGTCTGCGTGAAGCCTTATCAGGGGCCTTGAGTTGGCAGGAGGTTTCTGTCTGGCAGGTGCAGCGAGAATACAAGAGAAGACTCAGGAGAGCGAGACGTGTTGGGGGGGGGGGTGGGATAGTAGTGTTGGGGAGGGGCTAACTGATAGTGAGAGGTGATTTAACAAGGCCTTGGGACAGAGAAAACGCAGCACAGTCGCTGGGGCCGACATCTCCCCTCAGACACAATTAGTCAACAGCGAGGCAAGACAGACGGGTCAAAAAACACACTGGCCAACAACAAAAGCTCCCTCTGTGTTTTGTGCACAAGTGTGTGTCTGTTTTTGTTAGTGTATGTGCGTGAATGTGTGTGTATTTAACTGTAGCTAGCGTGGTCAGCGGTCATCCCACAGGAATGTGCAGCGAGAGCGTATTTCATTCATGGGCCCAAAAAGATAATGAAGGGGCAGAGCAGCAGAGCGAGACACAATGAGGGGTGGGAGAGCAGAGAGGGAAGCAGGTTGAGAAACAGGCAACCACAATATTCGTCTTAGTAGGCAGCCATATCAAGAACGAGCGAGGATGAGAAAGAGTGATTTGAGAGCGGCACGAGGGACGCTCAGGGAGATAAAGATGAGACTTAAAAAATAAAGAGAGTGAATGAATAAAGGAGCGTGTAGGGGGACGGGGGGAATAAGTGAGAGAACGTGTCAATGACATGTCGGAGCCGCCACTGCTTAGGAACATTACTGCGGAGTTAATCGAGTAGCAGGTTCAGTCGAGCACACATATCCATAATTAATCAGCTTTATAAATAGTGCTCTGTGCACACTCATGGACACACACACACACACACACACACACACACACACACACACACAGGCATGTAAATATACACATTAATACACATGCACATGCAAACACGAATTGCATTAAGTAGAGGGAAGTGTGAAGGTGCATTATTCAGCACTAAGTAGTTTCCAGATGGCTGCCATGGGATCTGAATAGAGCTCAGGCCTGTTTTACACTGTCTGGACTACTGAGTGTGACTGACAGCTGCGCTACGCTCTGCCTACTTAGCACCGAGTGGGTGGGTGCTCCCGTGCACATGTGTGTTTTGTCAGGTGTGTGTGTGTGTGTGTGTGTCTTTCCGAAAAGCTCTCATGCACATGAACAGGCTTCCCAGGAGCTCCTCATTATAACGAGGGAAGGGGTTAAGAACGGAGGAGCATGAATAAATAACTGAGTGAGTCTACATTGACATGCGCGCGCAGAGTTGTTGTTACCTCTCAAAGTTTGTTTTATACCTCGGCCCTGTGGAAGTTGTCAAGCAGGGTTTACTTCTGAGCAGATGTGCAGCCTCCCTGTTAGTGTGTGTATGTGTGTAAGTGAGTGTGTGTTTCTCACTGTTGGTCTTGGGCAGGTTCTTGTGAAACTCCTCCCTGTCGTCCTCATGAAGAATATTGTACACGCTGGTGTTGATGAGCTCCTCCTGTTTGTACTGCAGGTACTGCGTCACATTGTCCGACACAAACACGATGCTGCCTTCCCGGTTCACCACAAACAGGAAGCCGTCCAGAGCCTGAGAGGACAGCCACAGGAAGTCAACACCCGCACAGTTGGCCGATCAAATCTTCAATAAATACTTCCCGATCGACCTGGGTGGAGCGCTGCACTCACCTGCAGCAAGAGCGGCCCCAGGTGGTCTTTGTCGATGACCCCCTGACCTGTCGAGGACACGTCTGACTTTTGGACGTCGTCGTCGTTGGATGAAGCTTTTCCTGCAGGAGAGGAAAAGGAGGGGAAAGAAATTAAATGCATAACAAAAAAACACAGCCATTTCAAGCCCAGCGGCCTACAAAGAACAAAAAAACAGCGCAAAGGAGAAACACAAGGAGAGAGCAACGATACCTGAAACTGGAGGACACAGACAGTTATTCACTACTCAAGGTGCACCAGCAGGGGGCAGCGTTTCTCAATCTTTGCTTAAAACATTTTTTTCTAATTTAAAACTACAGGTGAGGAGAGAGACGGATGAAGGCAGGTTTCTCCGAGGAGCCCGTCAGGAGGAGTAGAGGGCTGGGTGCATGTGGAGCAGGTAGCAGCCGTCCTCTTGCTTTATATTCAGTGTCAGACTCTGAGGGACTGTCTGGTAGGCTGGGGCTGAGAGAGAGAGAGCGCGGGAGAGAGCTAAAGAGGCTGTGGAAGCTGTAATGGTGCAGGGGCAGGAACTGAGGCACCTGAATTAATGGAGGGGCTGAGGCTGAGAGAGAGAGAAAGAAAGACAGACAGATAAAGAGAGCGAGACAGGAAGGACCGGAGCTGAACCAGAGGGATGTGGACGCAGACGACGCTGACAGAAGACGGCTGGCATTTGGGTTGTTGTATTAATGCAGGGCTTGGTCTGAGAAAGAGGCGGGGGCTGCTCGGCTACAGGAATCATTATATCTGATTAGCTCCCAAGGGGCACAGATACCCACACAAAGAAAAAAAAAAAAAAAAGCCATTGCTGCCTACATCCAGGCACTGTGAAGTTAGGTAGAGAAGGACTGAAGGGAAGAGAATGAGACATAAACAGAGTGAGCGTGAGACAGAAAGAGAGAGGCTGCACTCCATCAGTTCACTCAATATCTTAAGATGCTGGGAGCAAACCTAAAGATGCTGCAACTCATTGTGCTGCAATACAGATGAGGGTGAGGTGGGGGGGGGGGGGGGGACGACGACGACAATGAAGCAGAACAGGAGGAAGACGCAAGAGTAGAGTACATACAATCAAAGTGAGATGACAAAACAGGAATTATTGATGGAGAAAAGAGCAAATATAAAGGCTTGCAGAAAGAGCAACTGAAAGTGAGAAGAGGAACAGGTAGAGAGCGAGAGACGAGTCTAAACGCCCGTGTCATTTCTGTCTTCACTTCCTGTAACTATGGCAACGTGTCAGCAGCCAGTCAGGGCCAGCTGTAGCCTCTTCCCCTTCCTGTCGAGGTGGCAGACGCTGACAGAGCCGAGCAGAGACACGAGAACAAAATTCACCCCTGATCTCGTGAAACTCTACGTTATACTGACACACAGGTCTGAATGTAAGTGTTCAAATATGTCTTTACTGCAAAGCAAGAATCGCAGCCTGAAGCTTTTTGAATTGTTCTCTATGGAAATGACCGCTGCATAATGGAGACAGAAGTATGACAACTGGCAGCTGTAACAGAACTAATAATTTGGCAGTTCAGCAGAATGAATGGGCATGTGATTACCTGCAAACGTCCAATTAAACGGCCCCTGGCGAGGGCAGCACACAGCTGTGCATGCCACACACACACACACACACACACACACACACAATTGCCAATGTTTCCACCCAAACATAAACATTTGAGGCTGTGAAATTTGTGGGAGATGAATGACTGATTCGTCCTTGCACCTGGGCACTGAGGAGTCACGTGTGTGTGTGTGTGTGTGTGTGTGTGCGTGTGTGTCCAGCTTTCTCACTCTCCTCATCACCTATCCCAATGTTTCCTACACACGGTCCATCTGACTTGCAGTTCACCTGTCCGGCTCGAGCTCTTAGTAGCTCTCAGTGATTTCAGACAAACTACGTCCACTCACCTTGCTCTTTGATCTGGCGAATCTGGCGCACCGTTTCTTTGAGGATGGCACATTTGTCTGGTTTCACGTTAAAATTGTCGATGTCGCTGAGGTTGGCGGAGATCAGCTCTGCCAGCTCCTCTATGTATTTGCTCTCCTGCTCCCGTCGCTTCCTGTCAGCACCTGCAGAGGGCAATATGCAAAGTTAAAAGCTACGCTAACGCTACTGCGTCAGTGCCGCTTCTACATTTGAAACCAATGAAGAGTGGATGCAATTTACATGGATAACAGTTTGTTTGAAAAAGTATAGCAACTGATTCCTACAGCTGAATGAAAGCAAGTCGGAAGTTGTCCTATTCGGCTCCCTGACTCCATCAAATCGATTACCAGCAGTCTCGGCAACCTGTCCACCCTTGTTAAACCCCATGTCAAAAACCTTGGTGCGATATGTGACTTGACCTGATTGCTTTTTGGGTAGAATTCATTTTAAGAGTTTGTTCAGCAAAAATAATTCCAGTAGAAGTTTTCATTGTAGTGGGAGCACATTATGTTCGAGTCTTTTACTGATCGTGGTAACTGGACAGTATGGAGTAATAATGATAATACATTTTATTTTTAAAGTATTGATTAACGCCAGTATTGAGTCTGTACGCTCAATATGAGTCGGCAGCCGGATAGCTTAGTTTAGCATAAAGACGGGGGAAAGAGCTAGCTTGGTGACAAGTTGTGGTGTTTGCGAGGCGTTTACGTGCTGGATTATTTTTTTGGCCGGGTGCAGTGACTTGCTGGAGCCTCTGTTGGTTGTCTAGCGAACTCACGTTGAAGAAAAGACTCCAGGAAGTCACTGCACATACAAAGAAATAGTACATTTTCCACATTGGTTTCTGTATGGATTAAACAAACGACGTATAATGTGTTAATTGGTGAGCTTATTCATTTTTGGTTTCTTTATTTGCAAGTACAGGAGAAACGTTGATAGTTGCAGAAGCAGTGTTGGATGTACTTCATTTTAAACTCTATTAGACTTTTACTACGTTAAAAAATAAAAGAAAGCAATTCTTTCAAATCATGGTGCAAAATAAGTGCTTTTTCTACCAAAACTATGAACAATATCTTCATACATTTAGGCTCTTTCTCAACGCAGCACACAAAGGAGACGCATGGCCCGGCCATCCAGAAGCCACTGACCCAGTAGCCCACTTTCTTGCATTTCGCCCTCTCTTGTGCTGATCAGACACACTCACCCCAAACCAGGCGTTTCACAAGTGGAGAGCTTGCGTTTCCGGTTTTCTGAGTTCAGAGGCTCCATGGAGTTCTCCCCCAGTCCGCTCATCGTGTACACATATCACACACCTGAGAAGAAGGAGCACACACACATGCATACACATACGCAGGTGTAAATAAGTCTTTAATACAGACAGAGGAGGGATTACATCTTTTTGGCCCTTTAGCTCTTATTATAAACGTAATTGCGAAGGGAAGAAGTCATGGGAAGTGTCCTTTTGAACTCAGCAAAAAATAACCAATACAGAGGCAGCATGTAAAGTGGATACAGCGCAAAAACACAGTACACAGCAGAGCAAAAATATGCTTATATCATGCAAATCATATTCTCCTGGCAGAGACTGACGTACATAAACATGTCTCGTCTGCCTCCTCCTACTCCTCAGAAAGCATGTGAGGTTGTGTGTGTTTGTTTGTGCATGCGTCTGTGTGTGTAAGTATGAGTTCATCAGCTCATATGGTGCACCCACACACAGGATTAGCAGTGTCTCTGACAATAAGCCATACTGCACAACTAACCCCGTTAGACAGCCGTCTGTCTCCTATAATGCATCACATTTCGTCTCCAGGAAGTGAGCTGATAAAGGTTGTAGGGAAGAGAGGCAGATGGGACGAAAGGATGCGAAGAAGAGGAGGAGGAGGAGGGAAGAAATAAGTGAGGGAGGGAGAAGCTGATGCTGTGAAGTGAGCTCTGATTGGTCACTTTCTTTGCCACAGTGACAGCAGCTGACACTGGGGAAAGGTAGGAGGGAGGGAAGAGAGGAAAGTAAATGAAGGGGCGAAAGAGAGAGAGCACAAATATAGTCGGAGACAGAGAAAATGCAGAGGAAAAAAAAAAACAGAAGGAGGGAATCAGAGCGAAAAGAGGAGGAGGCGGTAGGAGGGAGCTGGGAGAAAGAGAGATAAAGGCATGTCAAAGAAAGACAGGAGTAAAGGGGAACAGGTGAGAGGGGGAGGAAATAGAGGAGGAGATGTAACATTCAGACTGTCTGGTGTGTGTTTTGAATGCATGTGTGGCACACAGAGTGGGCTGAAAGCTTCCAGTACCCCTCTTAACCTTCACAGCCAGGGCAGCTTTTTCATTCCATTGATTACATGGTTATCCTCTGACCAGAGCACTGCCTGCATAGCAAATCAGGCCAACGGCAGGGGAGAGATGCCGGCCTGTTATTTAATCACTGTGCACCATCATCTCATGCTCCTTCTTGTGGGATCAGAGCAGTTCATGAAAACATCTGATCGTTCTTTTTTTGTTCTTGGATAGAGACCATTCTTAACTTCAGTCGTACGCTCTTGGCTCCGGCTGAAACAAGCAGCGAACACACCTTCTTCTGAGACAGAATCAATGTAGGGGCTTGCTTTTCATGCACGTCTTCAAGACCAGGTGAAACACAAGTGTATTCCCTTGCAAGACAACAACGGGGAATACTTATGAATCGTCTACTAAAGCAAGAGACGCTCTGAAGACGCCGATTCTCTTGCTCAATCCCTCCCGCTTTGAGTTTTCTCTTTTAATCTCTCCCTTGAGTACCTCCCATCTGACTGTCTGTCTGTCTGACAGTCTCGTTGCCTTTGCCTGATTGCCTACCTGCGTCTCTTCGTGCCTATCCTCCCGTCTACCTGCCTCCCCTGTCTGCTGCTCATCGTTAGACAAAACCCCCGCTTGCTGTTGTCTGATGAAACATACCACGAGGGAGTCGAGGAGCAGAGGAGGCATAAAGCAGAGAGGGGGCGGTACAAAGTCGAGGGGTTCAGAACTCGAAGAGCCAAAGCAAAGTGTTTGAGTGAAACTCCGTCTTTGCTCCTCAGACGATCCAGCCCGCCCGCCAGCCTGGCAGCCTATTGATGGAGTTCTCAAAGGGGGAGTTGCTCTAATTGCGGAGTGAATGAGGCGGCCCCAGAGAATGGTTGATTAGGAGGCTGCTGAATGCCCCAGGGAAATGGGTCACCTCCAGCCTGGCGCGAGCCGCCTGCTTTTCCAGTGCAGGGAGAAAGTCAATTACACGCCACAGGCAGTGTGGGGTCTGGTGGCAGAGAGGCAGCGGGGCTGCGGTGGGTACAATATAGCAGCAGGGGGCAGTGGGAATGAGACACGTAAAGAGGGAAATGGGAGAGGGCTGATGGCAGTATGGAGGGCAGCAAGTGGGGGAAGAGAGATGGGCATGAAGATGGCAATTTAAGGTAGAAAGAGGGAAGTGCCGTAGATGAGAGTGCAGACAGAGCAAAAAACAGTTCTCTGCACCTGGGTTAAGGCACATTTTGAATTAGAGCATTATTAAGAGCATTTGAATGGAACATCTGGAAATTAAAAAAGGTCTTGGCTGAGATGGAAAGGTTGTTAAGAAAATGTTGAAAAGATATAAAAATAAAAAGTAAAAATGGATGATAAAAACCAACGAAAGCATAAATATGTCAACAATGAGAGCAGATTGATTCAAGAAAATATAAAACACATGTATTCCTTGTATCAATACATAAACAAATACTAGGAATTGACCATTAATAGCAGATGGTTCCAGTTACAGCCGTGAGAAAAGACTGATCAACAAGGACTCTGCTGGAGAAGAAATTCCTCCTTAACAACACATGCATGAACATTAAATATTAGTTAAATCAACAATACCCAAACCGTAGCTCATAAGCAGGAGGAGGGTGTGGTGGGGAATGGAGTTAGAGCAGCAAAGTGTCACCATACACCTGTATGAATATCATTGTACAAGCTCTCTTTTCAGCTCAACCAGGCCCTTACAGACGCTCCATTGATATTCTCTCCTTCAGAATATCACAGTTGACGCTTTGATTCTCCTGCACCTTTTTTTTGTACTTAAAATGTTCCCTGCTCAGTTGGAAGCCCACCTAGCATGATAACAAAGAGCATAACGAGAATTGAGGTAGAGACATTAAAGAGGAAATCCAGTGGAAATCGTAGCTAAGAGTTAGACAGAAACAAACATGTTCCCCAGGCCGTATGACGCCTGATCAGCTGCATGTTCATTTAAGTCCACAGACTAAATCATATAGTTGAAGATGACTCAAAGGCATTAATCAGGACCAGCAGTAATAGTGGGAAACTGTTAATCAGAGTGCTTATTAAGCAGCAGCTGCTTGTGGCTCGGCCGGAGAAACAAACAAGAACAAGACTTTAGCTCCCAGCTGACTGAGCCGCCTGTAGAGAGTCTTCTGTTCTCTTGCCTACACAAACAGGTGAGTGTACCCATGCAGGCAAACAGCTCTGGATCTTTCACACTAAACTTTGACCCGGTTCTCAACTCTGATCTTGACCCGAGTGATTTCAAGGGATCACGGCCTTCACGCTGACAGCTGACCCACATATTTTCCGGGTCGTTAGACGGGTGTCAAAGGAGGATCACGCGGGTCAACAGTGCTGTGGCATCACCTGAAGTGAAGTTAAACTCCCTAAGCTCTGCCACAGGGCAGCAGCCTGCCAGTGACCCTGGAGCCTGAAGCCCAGTGGGGGCAATGCTCACCGGGCAGCACAGACTTTATAGCCAAACCAGAGGAAACAGTTCACCTCATAAAGTAGAAAGCATGCAATACAATCTCAGTTAAGGTCATATGCTTCAGGACAAATAAACATCCCCTTAAAAGGTATAGTTTTGAAGTGAAGTGAAGGGTTGTATGAGGTAAAGGACAGGAGTACTGCCTTAAAAATAAAACAATGTACTGCTGTGGACGGGGGCAGCAGAAACATTTATTTTAGCCACCTAAAAGAAATCCATATCAGTTTACGTGTACGCTATACTAAGAATACTTTCACTGCTTTACCTTGCTGTCAGACCTTTCAGAAGAGGAAATGAATCCATGCTCTCTTCAAAGCCACCAGACTCCTTTGGCAAAAACTGTAATTTTACCTTGCAGACCACGGAGGTTGCTGGTGTACCACTGCCTCGATCGGTCAGTCTGTATTATTGTGGATGGAGTCTGGTGGCTTTGGAGAGAGCATAGATGGATATAACAACTTCAGTTCCCCGTCGGAAAGGGCTACCTGACGGCTGCCCCCGTCGACAGCAGTACACCGTTTCGCTTCCGTGCCGCAACTCCGTCTCTCCAAACTGGGGCCGTGTCGACCGCCATCTACCGTGTGACGATGGATAAGTACCTCATACAACCCCTCTTTAAAAAGTCCAAACTATCCCTATAACCGTGACTAAGTACCTTGAACACTGAAGGCCAGGTCTCTGTGACGCTTACTGTAGATATTCATGGTTCCCAGAGGACTTCTTGTTGACACCTTGACCTTCCTGCTAGCACCACAATCAGGTCACAGTTTCCTCTTGCATACAGGACATATCAATGTTTATCTAAACCCATTTACAGATAAGGAATATGTCACATTGCTGACCTCATTTATCTGTTGAAGTGACGGCTTTTTGTCAATCAGATTCAGGTGTTTTTGATCCTTACCTCAGACGTATGTAAAGCATTTTACTGGATAATATGCATTTCCAGTAAAATGCTTATGTTGTTTGTTTTGAATAAATTAGACACGTGTGACATTTTAGGCTCTAGGTTTGTGGTTTTGTTTCAGTTATATGTGAAAATATCGCAAAATGTTTTATTACAGTGGAATATAATTAAGTCTTCAAATGAATGTTATTGTTTCTAACAATACACCTGAAAAGCTTGTGCAGTTGGTGGATTCAACTTTCAATATTGACTATTCATTTCATGGATATCAATCAGATAACATTTGTTTTCTAAAATTTGAACACCAAATTAGTTCCGTTATTAGTTTTTGGTAGGAGGGAGAAAGTTTTGCAGACAGCTGTGAGTTTACCCGACATAACTTTATATATACTGTAATTCTAGACATCCTTTAGATCTATGACTTTGCACCTAATGGTACTTTTTCACTCTTTGAATGTGCTTGTTCCTATACTTCAGTGTACACAATAAAAATAAAAAGCAATAAGAGAAGCAGTACTTCAAAAACACTGGTGAGTCAAACTCATGGACTCTAGGGGAGCAGAATATTAATGGATGAACAACCTCTAAAAACAAAAGAAGAAGGAGGTTTTGGATGGCAAAGTGGAGAGACGACAGACTTCCCACTACAGAGTGAGTCACAGCTGAAAAAAAAAAAGCCCAATGCAACAAATAAGAACGTGTCAGAAAGAGTTACTGAGGGCAGACGACGAGTGCACGGGAAGCATTGGCAAGAACAGACACAAGCCAACATGTCTTTAATCTGCGTTGTGCTTCGTCTGCACGCAGGCAGGTTTATTTCTGTGAAAGCGACATCAGAGATGGTTCAGTCAATGTTACAGCTTCATTCAGGGTCAAACTTAAACTCGTATGGCTTTTGTTGCACGTGCAAGATGAACTAAGAAGGTTTTGTAGTTCCCCGTGTAAAACAGCATTCATTTAATTTATTCCTCTCTAAAACGCTGAGATGGCAGAACTGTGGCACTCGCTGTCATCAAACTTCCTGTGTGTTGGTTTGATGAGCGTTGGCATTTTTTCTTTTTTAGGGGGGAGGATAAGAACGTAAAAGGCAGGGCGGTCCAGGCAGGGTTGCTGGTTGTTTTTGCGACAAAAAGGCAGGAGAAGGCAAAGGAAGGGAGAAACATGAAGGGGGAGGGAGGGTGACTGAGTTAGCAGGGCGGCCGTGCTCAGGCTGGGTGATTCAAATAGCCCTGCAGTTGCCGCCCCCGCCTACCTGCCTGCCAGCCGCTGTTTCATAATCTCTGTTGACAAAACAGAGGCACACGGCCCTCGTCTCGCCATGTAAACTCACACCAGTGACATGACAAGAGCTGCTTGGATTGGAGTACTCAGACAAACCAGTCTTCACAGCTTTATGAGGATGAAGAATAACCTGGCTGCCAGTTCGCCGTCTGATCTGATTTTAAATTGTTCTAACCCAGTAGAAAAGATTTCGGGATTATTTTTCTGATTCTTTTTTGATTTATTATTCGATGATCAAGTTGCTACAGATTCAGTCGATCGCCTAATCAAGCCACTGTTCCTGTTAACATGTATTAAGCAGGTATTAAGAGACTTTTTATTCAAAGACGCTTTCATGCCTATCCAAGGCTCAGAAGTGAGCCACCTGCCAGTCACCTAACATTATCTATGACAAACATGGACTCTTTACTTTCCAGGAGCCTCCTGCCCCTTCCTCATCTTCATCCTCTGTAGTTGTTTTACCTGTTCATGTCCAGTATCTCTGCCTGGAACTGGACTCTGCCTCCTCTCTTTGCACACAATCAATCCTGCTATCTGTCTGCAAAACCAGGTGTGAGACTGCACGTGAACGAAAGAGAAAGTGTGGTTTGGTTTAGCCCGGGAACATTTATGCGTGTGTGTGTGTGTGTGTTGCAGTCACCTGCAGACGGGGGTAAAAGATAAATGCTCTCTTTCAGCCTTTGTGGCAGGTAGAGCACAAAGAATAATTTGATTTCTCCTTCTGTCTCCCTGATGTCTTCCCACTCTTCCTTTTCTCATCTGCCTGAAAATCATCTGCTCGACTCTCTTTGGTTCCAAAACTCTTCCACCTTCCAAAATGCAAACCTCAAACACAAAACATTTGCTTTAGAGAACACAAACTATGCTCTGCGTTTCAGCGTTCAGGTCAGGAGGATGTTGCAAGAATGTGGCAACAACAAGAAATTGTCTCTGGCAAACCGCTCAACCTAAACCCAGCAGGCCGTTACCATGCCAACCATAAGGGATGTTAGCCCACCTTGTGACGGCGCACGAGATGATGGACGATCAGATCCCCCCTCCACTCACTCTGGGGTTGTGGTCCTATGTGGGCTGGTCAATGGAGTCTGGAGGGGAAAAAATGTTTAAAGTTTATGCTCAACCGTGCATGTTCATTATGGTGATATTAATGAATAACAAGCAGCATTATTAATCAGCGGCCTGAAGACACACGCACAGGAAGCGGCATTAACAGCTTAATGAGCAGGAGGGAGGTGTGCCTTCGCTATGTGCTTTTGTCTTCATTACGGGTGCACGCGTACAGAGAAAACACACCGTGGCTTTGCATTTGCATTAACACATAGAACGCTCCCACAGCCAGAGCGGCCGCGCACACACACACACACACACACACACAACACACACACACACACACACACAGAGACACACACAGAGACACACACAGAGACACAAACACACACACGAAAAGGGATGTTGAGACAAGTTTTACAGGAAGCCAAACCATTGAAACCTGAAAGCAGCAACAGCATGTGATCCACAATTCAGCCAATTCGCTCCAACTATAAAACGTAAAATAAAGTGCTTTTCCACTAAATGCACAGTCCTGATCCATACGACTAGATTTAAACGTCAAGCCTTTATTGGCAAATATCTCTCATGCTTTGTGGACTCTGAGCAAGATTACGAAAACAGACTATGAGGCTAAATCACCGCTCTAATCACAAAAGCACATAATAGGCTAATTTGTGTCCATTTAGATCCTGATAAGAAACAGTGTGTGTGTGTGTGTGTGTGTTTGTGTGTGTGTGTGTGTGTTTTGGCCACACGGAGTTGTTGTAGTAGCTCAAGTGTTCTGTCTGAACAATCATAAGAGTGTATCCCTTGGGGATAAAGAGTGGGTAACCATGGAGAACGCTGGGCGTTTCCATGACACCCTGTCATCAGTGAAGCACGCCACCAGGATGTCTCATGTTCATCTGTCACTGCGTGCGTGCGTGCGTGCGTGCGTGCGTGCGTGCGTGCGTGCGTGCGTGCGTGCGTGCGTGCGTGCGTGCGTGCGGTTACTTTCGTTTTTATTACCGGCATGCGTGTGTGCCATGACAGAGTGCACGTTTACAACCAAATATCTGGACATGCCAACATGTGTGTGTTTGTATGGCTGACCTCATGTCCAGCGTACCTATGTTGTACATGTGTGTGTGTGCGTGTGTGTGTACCATTCACCGTCAGCGACCTGACCGCTGGCTGCACCCATGATTGGGAGCAGATGGAGGCTGTCGGGGGTGTGTGTGTGTGTGTGTGTGTGTGTGTGTGTGTGTGTCCAGGAGGAGGAGGGGAGGTGGGTGCTCTAGTTTAGGTGATGTATGGACATCTCACACACCAACAAAGACTCTCCTTCCACCGATGTGTTTCCTATTAATTGAAAGGGGAGAGAAATAGAGCCAGAGAACGATTGTTTAAGCAGGAACAGTTTATGGCTCAGCTGTGGCAAAGACTTACTGACTCCATTTTTTTTTTGTGCAAAAGTTGAGGATAAAAAATAAAGGAAGTAGTTCTCCTCTCTATGGACGAGACGGAACAAGAGAGCCTTCAGTACCATCATCATGCTCTTTGTGCTCACTTTGACATAGCCGAGCAAACCAGAGTGAATAAAAATGGTAGTTAGCGGCATGTGGCGCTGCTCACACCGGCGTGAAGCCTTGAATATAAAAGCACTGTGAATGATCTTAAGATGCAGAGGTTGAGTCTACGGAGAAATGTTAAGCTCGCAGTCGCAGAGGCCTTTTTACAGTCCTCTCAACACACGTCTGTTGTGCTCTTCAATTACTCGACACCAGAGAGCTAAACAACCTTTTACTTTATGAATGTTTGTGCGCTCGATGCACTTCAGCAACACAATAAATATCTTACACCGCAGCCTCTTCCTCTTGTTAAAGCAACACTTGCAATAAAGATGCAGCCAGAGTTCACATTTTACTGTGGGTGCTCATACAGAAGACATTAACTTCATGAACTTGAACTGCTCAGTTTATCAGCAACAGTAGAGAGGAGCCGGTGGAAGTGGAAGAGATCTCATCTCAATGACAATTCTGCATTCCAACGTCGTAAAAGCATGAACAACGCTGAAGTCGATTTAACTCGGTGGTCAGTTTGTTGTGACGTTTGAGAGATTTCTTCCTCTTTCCACGTTACCATATTGCAGAACTAACTGCTGATCATGTTTACTGGGCCTCTTTGCCCTCAAGTTGCTCACCTAAAATGAGGGATTGTCAGACCTCTGTTAAAGCTGATAGTTGGCATTCAACTTGATTTGCCAGTGCAGCAGCCAAAAACAATACAAAAGCATGCATAGTTCAAAGGGATGAAGTGTCAACAATCATGATAATACCCGTCAAATACAGAAACCTTTAAACTGTATCGACTCATTTACCGGGGCTCCAGTTTCCTTCCTTCATGGACGCTGATCTACACTGACCGTCAACATATACAGCAAAGCAGTGCGATTACTGCATCTTCATTGAGCTATTGTATTATAAAGTGTGTTAATCTGAATGTGACAGCAGAAACAGAATACGAAGGAAAGGACACTTTGTCAGCTCGTGTGTTTAGCGATAAGTGTCACAGCCGAGAAACGGCCCTGATGAGATAAAGATGGTAAAGAGCCACGTGGAAAACTGTGAGAGAGACAACATCTTTCTTTTGGTAACAAAGTCCATTTGTCTGTGTGTAATGTTTCTCAGAATCCATTCAGGTATTGCATAATCTGACACAGAGACTTGATACCTGCAGCGACAGAACAGGACAAAAAACAATAAAGGCTCCAAGTCCAGTTAGAGATAGAAATCTATGACTTTCGAAGGCTTATAACACTACGAGGCAGGATTTTACCAAACTCTGGTAAAGTCATCACTGAGCAAACATTTCAGATTTCTTTGCGGTGAGGAAAACAGTTGAAATGTGGCGTTTATGATACAAAGTAAAATTACCAGGAATGTGTGCTTGGCGAAGGCAGCGCCGGGCCAGATGGCATCGCAGCAAATGAATGAGAGGACTGCTGTTTTTCATGTGCTTTTGATGTTGTTCTGAACAAAACTTAATTTGGACTTGGCTAGGGTCCCGGGTCAGGTTTTGGTTACTATGAACCGAGAGGATCTGTGAAGGTAACTACAAAAGAAATGACAACGGTGAACAAAAATGTGCTGCCTTTTATACGAGATTGGTGTTCAACAGATGTTGCGCAAAAATTTATTGCAGGGTGACAAGAAAAGGTCTGCACACCGATGCAACCAAAACCAAATACGACACTTGGGAATCCAGGATCAAATCTTCTTTTTGAATTAATATCCTTTCAAATCTGATCAGGTTTTCAGGTTCATTTGCAATTAGGTAAAGTTATAAATAACTAAAACTCAAAGATAGACCGATATTAGCTTATTGCAGATATATTGTATCATTGAATATGTCGACCAATAAGTAACGAGACATTGCAGTACAGAAATGGCCAATTAGTCTCCATTAGTGTACACAGTCTGAGTCTGAGTCTAGAAATCCATATCAAGATTGTTTGTTCAAAATTGTTATCAGATTTATCAGAACCCCAAATATCGATATCAGTATCTGCCTCAAAACAAATCCAGTTAAAGTTGCTTGTTCTTTGCTAATAACAAAAGGAGAGAGAAGAGATTTGATAAGAGATTTGTTGAATGAATTTGTTGGGAATAAAATATAAAATGGACCCGGCTAACAAAAACCAGCCCCCGTGTACGCCAAATTAAACTTTATTATCATTTACTTTAAAAAAAAAAAAAAAAAAAGCTTTCATGTCCAGCCAAAAGGATCTGCGCCTTTAAGAACCATCTTCAGGCGACTGATAGATAGGCAAATGAAATTCAAGAACATCCACTAGTTTCTTTGTGAGCTTTAATCTCGTCCATCTCTTCACCCCCTTCTTCTTACTGTCTCTCTTTTTTCATAACAGGATTTTCCTCTCCATGTGTCCGTCTTCTGTAACGACTGTGAATAAGGAAAATGATGTGCGCTGGGCAGCATTCACAACGGCACAGTAAAGAAGGCATAAAAGTACATTGTGCGTAATTGTGTGTGTGTGTGTGTGTGTGTAACTGCTTTAGTTTTGCCCCCTGCCCCCCACCAACAAATCCAGCACTAACACTGGAGCAAAATGGGAGCCAAGCCACGTCTTGGCACCTTGCCTCCTCTTAAACAAATCAGACCATAGAGGCTAATAAAAGAACTCCAAAGTCCAAAGCTCGCCTCCTCAGATGAGGGGGTACCAAAGAGGGGAGCCATTCTCAGCTACCCCGCTCAGAAAGAAAAAAAAAAGTCGTACAAGACGGAGCGCTGCTTTTCAACTCTGACAACAAGTGCCAGTCTCTCACTGTCCCCATCATTATCTCAACCCCCTTTTCTTTGCTGTTAAACAGAACTTTGATTTTGTATTGTTCTTAACTAGCCTTGCTTAAAACAAATGAAAAAACACTCTGAAAACAAATTGCTTCATCGTTAACAAACAAAGACAAAGTGAGCCTGAACTTTCCATCTTTAGACCAATTATTGCTATCATAGCACACAAGCCTGCTGCTTCAAACTTCACACTTCAGAGAGGGATAAGAGGGGGGGGGGGGGGGGGGGGGTAGAGAAAAGCAGAGGGAAAGCGCCTGGCTCACGGCAGAAATAGGCCAGGCAGGTCTAAAACTATCATCCAGCCATCCAGGGTGTGTCTTCTGTAGGCTGTCATCAAACATGCATTTACATATTCAAAAAAGGAAACTGGCGTTTGCATGAGTCATCCTTTCCAAGACGGTAGAGGAAACCAAACTCTCACAGCGTAAAAAGAACACAACAATGAATCTGCAGTCACACAAGCAGCAAACTAAACTCTCAGAAAGAAATTAAAGAAGCAATATTGTATTAGGTTTTTGTAATAACAGCTCAAGGCCACTTTAAAATGACTTTACAGTGCAACATCTTACATACTGTAAGATCAAAAAGTGAGGGGGGGGGTCACTGTGCAAACGCACCGCGAGCCCACAACACTACTTTGTTTCAGTTTATATTCTTTCTCCTTAGTAACTTCGTTATTGCCAAGACAAAAATGTTGCTACCAGACTGAGGTTATCTGTGGCTTTGTGAGCCTGTAAAGATCATTTACTCCATTTACTTGGTCAAATATGGGAAATATAGGATTAGGATTAGGATTTAGACATGATTTTTAATTTACTTACAACAGTGGAAATGCAACAGGGGACAGACAAGGCTTGTGAACAAGATCTAAAAGTTATTTTGCATCTTTGTGCGTCTGACAGTCCCACACTTTGGTCCAGACTGAAATATCTTGACAACTACTCGATAGGTTTGGTAGCCATTCAATTTAGTGCAGACACGTTTCACTCTGGATGAATCGTCCCCTCACTTTCCATATAGCGCCATCATCAGGTGAAAACATTGTGCAATTCTTTGGTTGATGAAGCAATAGCTTCAAAACTAATCCCCGTATCCTCAGCTGTGGTTATTGCTACATTGTAGCATGCTAACACACTAAACTATGTGGAAAATTAGCATGTTAACATTGCTAATGTCAGCATATTAACATGAATTAACATGCAGTGACATTTAGTTCAAAGCACCGCTGTGCCAAAGTACAACCTCACAGAGCCGCTAGCGTGGCTAGATTTCACTGTTATTGAACTAGCATTTATTATTGAACTGTGTTAACTACAGCTGGGAAACTGTATCGACTTTCAGCAGAGTCACATCGTCATGATCTTATCGTTTTATTCAAATTAAAGGATTCAAGCAAACCCCTAACCCTAATTCCAGTACTATAACTTATTCTGAGGTGTCCTGAAACAGAAATAAAGGCCTTGCGGGAGGAAACACCGCTCCACGTCACATCGTGGGATTCTTCAGCTCCACCATTTTCTTGCATTGGGGACACTTTGTAGTGTCCTAATGCTGATAGTGGGGGACATATATAAAAAATAAAATCGACATTAGTTGTCCAAAAGCCACGACAACAGCTTCAGAGACCTCTTGCACCCTGTGTGGAAGCATCTGCATTTGATACATTCATTAAATCAGGTTTTCCATTAATCTGTTGCCCGTCAGTAATATGATCCACGTAAAATGCATTGCTTATTTCTCTTTGTAAAACGCTTCACAACCTGCAGTAAAAGTGCAGAGTTTAACAAGGTTAATGTTGACACTGTTTGTGTGTGCAGTAAATGAATGTTTTGGTTTTGCGTCATCATGCAACAGATGAGAGTCTCCCTCTTAGCTTCATGAACATTCACCTTTAACCTGAGCTGCGCAGTATCACGGTAAATGAGGGATGGCAGGGGTCATTAAAAAAAGCTTTGCTGAACTTGTAATGTTACATTTCCGTCAAACCTCGACAAGCACAGAAGTGCACGTTATCAACAACAGCTCCTGCTACTTCACGTGAACCCGGGACGTGCCGAACACGTGTGCGGAGAGACTATACGAAGGGATGGACGCTTGCTTGTGTGTGAAGTGATGACAGAAATGTTGCTGCGCAAACAAACAGCCCTGATAAGATAAAGACAGTAAACCACACACACGTCTCCGTCAGCTGAACCAGGTAAGAAAACTGCCACACGTGGACTCGAGGTGTGAAGAAATCTCAGGGGCAGAACGTGTGCAGAGAGTGTTTTGAGAGCATCAAACTCACACACTAACATGCCTGCTAAGTTAAGCAGAGAACTGGGTTAAATAAAAACGGCTCATTTTAATCCATCCATTATGCAGGAGCTATACATTATCATAACACAGAGGAACATTTCTGTGAGGTAATTAACAATGAAGCGAGAGGCAAGGCTGTCATGTCTAAGAGCGATGAATGACTGGAGCTTTGGTAAATGCTTAAAACATTCTTGTCATCACAAAGAGTAAATTACCTAGTTACAGGCCTCATGGGGGGGAAAGAAAGAAATGCAGAAACACAGTTGACACCTGCTTTTAGTTACCGGTTGAGAAATGAATTAAAAATGAGGGAAAAGCACAGACACAATGAGGCCATATAGGCTTTCATTATTGTAGTTACTGTGTAGTTTAGCATGCCAAGTCTACATACATGAAACCAGGAGATACTCAAGGTGATGCCCCCCCCCCCTACTCAAAAATATATGTAGCTTATTGTTACTTCTCTGTGCATCTTGAGTTTTTGTTCGTTTTAGTTTTGTTGTGCTCAAAAAGATTTCTAATGTAGCAGAAGCACTTTAACTGTTATTTTATTATTAGTATAAGTCTTAAAACGTGTCCATCTTTAAAGTAAAGGTTGCTTTGTTAAGGGAAATTTAACAAACTGCACTATTTGCATTTGTTTTGAATGTTTTGCATATTTATGTCGAGCACTTTGAACTGCCTTTTTGTGTGAAAAGTGCCAAAAACAATACAAATATGTCTTGTTGTACACATTTGTACAGCAGTAAGTAATTGCTGAAAGTGCATGTAATCTTTCACAACACGTGTAAACAGCATTAGATGGGTGGGCTTCCACTGCACTGCATTGTGGGCTACTGAGGCTACTGGTGAAGAGATATGCATCTCGCCTTCCGCTACGGTTAAAATACTTCCTGTATGACTGAGACAGAAGACACATGGTGCGTCTCAAGGTCTTTACTTTTTCATTCTTAGGGTCTGACAACCAGCTGCTCAACATTTAAGTAATCTAAATATTACATCCAATAAAAGATTAAATTAAAACGAGATGGAAATATGATGAAGATGACCAAATACAGAGAAATAAATCCTATAATGAAACACCATCGTGTAAACTAAGACGACCTCAGAAAATACATTTGTTGTTTAATTGGCTGAGCACAGATATGTACAGTATGGAGCCATTTACTCAAGTACAGCACGTAAGTACATTTTATCCAACTCCAATGAGTTTTAGAGGTAAAGATTGTACTTTTTACTGCAGTAGTTAATAGTGACTGTAAAATCCTCATATGCACATTTTCTTTTAAACACAAACCAATTAAATGCTTGTTAAATATTATACTAACCAACGTAAATAATCTATAAGTTTGTGGGTGACACTGTTGTAAGATTGAAAGGTTGATATAAAAAAGGTAAATAAAAGGTAGAAAATGAATTAAAAAGGTGGGTGGAGTCAGTGTGAAAGAACAGTATGTTAGGGTAAAGGTGTTTTTGCAATGCAGATAAAACTCAAGATCTTAACTGTTTGAGGTGCCATGAGGAAGAGCACTTCTTCTGCTGATGCGTGTGTGTGATGATGATGAGCGAGTGTGTAAGCTGTGAGACTGTCTTTAGTGGGACATAATATGGCTCACAATACCCCCATCAGTGCAGTCTCAGCGAGAGAACACCATCTTCTCCTCCACCTCTGCGTTCCTCTTCCCTCATGCTTTTCTTCTCCACGGTGACAGTGAGGGAGCAGATTCACCACATCAACACCCCCACACACCCTTCCTCCCTCCCGCCTCCCTCTATTTATTTGCACAGAGTCCAAAAACTGCACAGCACAGGGAAAAAAATTATGGGGGGTGGGAGGGGTGGAGGAAGAAGAAAGAAAAAGAAGGGAGGAGGGTGGGAGGTAGGCACACAAACATACACTGCAGATTCAGCTGCACACACACACACACACACACACACACACACGTGGATGGGATACGCACGCATGCACACACAAACACGCACACACACTCCTGGTGGAGCATCTAAATCACATTAGCTGCCTGCCTGACATCCATCACTCCCACAGACAAAAGCACATGCCGGAGAGGCAGGGAAACTGCATGGCAACATGCATAACCACCCACAAACAAACACGGTCACAGAGCAGCCGACACACCTTGAAACTAGATGACAGCGTGCAGGAGAAAGCAATCCCTCCTTACACACAATATTCCCCAATCAAAAATCAACTTGCATTCACTTGCACGCACATCACTGTCAGCACACATCAACCGTACGTTTGGGGATCCGCTCGTTCGCCTCTGTGCTCTACTGCTCCGAGCGCTCGGCATATTTGCATTAACATAAGAGAAAATCAACAACTCCATGATAACACAATGGGGAAAAAACACATACCATGGTTGCTTTAAATATTTAAAGTGGAAGAAGCTAAGCAGCAGAGCGGCATCTTGAGAAGTCTTTTTTTTTTTCTATCTGTATCAATCGTCTTTCCCATCAGAGGGGGGGGTGGGGCCCTTATCTAACGGTGTTTGTTTTTGCGTGCTTGTGCGTGTGCATGTGTTTATGCGTGTGTGTATGTGTATACCCTAATGTTTGTTGGGGGTGCCTCTTATCTGGAAGATGGTGCAGGGTGCTTGTCAGTGGGGTGCTCCTTACCTAATGGGATGCATGGTGAATGTGGGTTTGTTATTTTGTCTTGAGTGGCGTAATTGGCTGGCTTTAGGGGGAGAAGAAAAGGTTTTTGGAGGCAGGGCAATCTTGATGTGTGCTCTATACATTATGAGACCATATGGTGCCCACTGTGCAGCAGGAGCAGAGCGCCACAGCGCAGCCCTCATCCACTCGTCTATCGAGTCAGGCTCTCCCCTCCCTCTCTTTCTTGTTAACTCAATAACATCTACAGCCTCCTCTCTTTCTTAACTCAGTTTTTTTTTTTTTGACTGGCAGAGAAAGCAAAGAAGAAGAAAAATCTCATCCTTCTCTCTCCTCCCGCTTCCTCTCATCGCAGACGACCGGCTCTGGCTCTGGCTCTCGTCTCTCCTCCACACCTTTCCCCGCAGCACTTATCGCAGAGCTTAATCCAAACCAAAAAGGATTATTTCAAATCGCATTAAAATCTGAAAACTGACGACCCTCTGTCTGTGGCATCTCGTTGATGACTGGCATCGAGGCTTTGTTTACACATGCACGTGTGACGCACAAGAGCGGGAAGACAATAAAATAACTTCTACATCCTTACTAGATTCCAGGGAGGTCAAGTTCGATCCAATACTTTCATTTACCTAAAATGGATCAAATAAACTGAAATAACAGCTGTCGATTACTTAATCTGACACTTTCATTGAAGTAATGTTTTTGTGAAAAGATGGCAGAAAATGCAGTTTTTCTGTGTTTCTCTCTTTTAAAATCATATTAAACTGAATGTTTGTTTTTGGAGAGACAAAACAAGACGTATAAAGACATCATCTTGGACTTTAAGAAACCGATATGGACATTTTTCTTTATTTACTGACATTTCATAGAACGATTAATCGAGAAAATAATCTGCAGATTAATCGAAAATCGCAATAAATCGTTACTCACGTCACCGTACGGTGAACCCAAATAATATTTCACTTTAGTTTAGTCAAGACCTATCCGTTAAAATAAGCCTGGATCGGCCCCAATACCGATACTTGGGATCGGCTCCAGACATCTCCACCAGATTGTGAGCAGCAGCAACAATTACAGGAGACAGTACTCCCCCCACACTGTGTGGTTAGGAAATTGCTAATAGCCAATTGCAACTGCAAGCCCGTGTCTGCGTGCATGCATGCGGCATCAGAGCGGCAAGCGAGAGGGCTGCTCTTTTAGTTGGCTCATGAAATCATTTAATATCGGCCCACTCCGCACACACACACACACGCATAAACACACTCCCCCCCCCCCTAGCCGTTTGATGTGTAATGAGAGAAACCATTAGCAGTAAAAATGGGCTCTCCCCGCCCTGCCGCTCAGTAGATCTTAGTCTGAGCCACAGTTACATGTCTATTTATACATTCACTCCTCTTTAGATTTTCTTCCTCTACAACAGGGAGCAGTTTGTGCAGCACACAGTCAAGAAGGCTGCATTCCTCCTGCCTCTTGCCCTTCTCTCCCCGTGTCTTCTTCTTCTGCTCCTCTCCTTCAGTCTCTACTCCCATCCCCCCTCTCTGGCTGTCTCCTCCCTCTCTATACCCTTCCCCCAGCTCTATCCTGCTCTGTGCCTCCCTCAGTCTCATCAGGCTATATGCAGCAAGGCACAAATTCATCGGGGGGAAGAGATACAGCAAAGGAGAGCTGGAGATAGTGAAGGGGGGTGGAACGAAGAGATGGTTTGGACTGAAAGAGAGCAAAACATGAAAGAATGACAGACTAATGGAGAATGAAGGGGCGAGACAGAGAGAAAGTGAGAGAGTGAGGGGTGTGTTGGTGGGAGAGCAGCGAGGAGGAGGAGGAGGAGGAAGAAGAAGCTCGATCTCGCTACAGCGATGGGCGTTCCTCTCCCAGTTCCAGTGAGGTCAAAAGTTTACCGTGGTTTTAATTTCACCTTTCCACAGCCAATCAGAACACGTCTCCGGCTGCTGGGGGAACTTTGACCCACTCTGAGAATTTGACTGTAAAGATCTGAAGTTCGTCTCTGCTTCTTGTTTTTTCCTCTTTCTAACTTGTTTTTTTTATTCCCACCTTTTTCTAAGCAGACGTCCCCCCCCCCCCCCCCTGCATGTTTATTTGTCCTTCATGACAGAGGACAAAAACACAAAACCCAGTTGTTGTTGATCTAAGGGGATAGTGACAAGGGGGATGAAAAATAGGACGCTTTATTTATTTACTTATTTTTGCATTTCTGTACTTTTCCTCTGCTTTCCAGAACAGATGCCACCTAGACGGGATGTGGGTTGAAATCCACAAGATCAACAGGATCTCCTCGGGTATGAACAATGGACGCCAGTGCACCGACACACGAGTCCACAGTCCATGTTAGCGTCACTTTATCAAAACAACATACACATAAATACTCACAGATCAAGTGCGGAGACATGCCCCGCAGTGTGCTGAATGGTGGGTGTATAAGCACTGTGTGTGTGTGTGTGTGTGTGTGTTTGTGTGAGTGCAGGCATGTGAGCGTGGAAAGAGTGTGTGTCTATGAAGGGGGAGGAGGCTGCAGTTAGATCATAGCATCAGAGAGGGGAGGGGCTGCTCTACAAATAGAGCGAGCAGAGTCGGCATGGCTGGCGACGGTAAGTAGAATGGATTCAAGCTTCTTGTAGGGAGACAAGGCCGGGTATGTAGAAGTGTGTGTGTTTTCTATAGCTTCTTCATCACTGCCTGTGTGTGTGTGTGTGTGTGTGTGTGTGTGTGTGTCCGTATTTGATTAATTAACATTCACAGAAGAAACTCCCTGTTGTTCTTTTCTCCCCACATCAACCGCACAACTGCCCCCACCCTCCTCCTCCTCCTCCTCCTCCATCTACCTGACTGCGATAATAAGGCACACACACGAACACACATCCTCATGAGAGCAGCAGGCTGTGAAGAATATCACAAGATGAAGTGTGGACGGAGCACACTACGAGATGCGACGTGATGTATAGCCACCTTCCACCTGTAGCTGACTTTCTCTTCACAGATGCTGCGTTTCCATCTATCTCTCCACCCAGAAATAAAACATGTCTGATACAATCAACTGCACTTGAAAAGGACAAGTCTGGTGATATCCTATATTGTTTCGTCCCGTCAATAAATGCCATCAAACTAACAATGAATGTATGAAGTGTTGTTTGTGTATCCAAATGCCTGATATAACTTATTCGTCGGTGCCATAGAGTTCCCTTATTGTTCAAAAACTATTTTAAAAACCCACTAATGACTTGGATTGTTGAATTGAGTGACGTGTTGCTTCATTACCATAAACAAGGGCGCTTAAGTTTATTTTCAGCCAATCCCACACACACACAGCGTCCTGCTGCTGTAGACTCACATTAGAGCACCAAATCCTCAGCTGAAAATAGTCCTCAACAAATACAGCATTTACTCCGGTTTGAATATCTTTAAGAAATCACAGCGGTTTTAGGACAGTATTTAGCCTTGTTGTTTAAATTGTGTTTATTTTAATGTGACTTGCTGGAAATAACAAAGATATAGAACACCACCAGCTTTCAACCTTTATAGAAAAAGTCTTGACTTTAAGGAAAGACAACTGCAGCACTAAGAGAATCCAACTAAATGTTCTCTATAGGCCACATGAACATTATATTATAACACAAAAAACTGGATTACAAAAGTAGTGCAGCTGAAATTGCTGTTTCTAGTAGTAAAAGTGAAAATTCCCATCAGGGTTGTCTTTAAATAGCTTGTTTTGCCAAACCAAACATGTCCAAACATGTCCAAAGCCCAACGATATTCATATAAAACAAAGAAAAGCAGCATATGCTCACATTTGAGAAACTGGAAACGGACTACGTTTGGCTTCTTTTCCTCATGAAATTACTTAAATGATGATGAAAATGTTATTCAACAAATTGAATAAATTACTCAATTGTGTAGCTTGTTGTGAAGACATTTCACTCAATATACCCAACAGATGTATTCAATGATGCAAACATTGCCAAAAAGTAATTGGATAAAACTCCAGCTACCGACAGCCAACCAACAAGTGAAGAATTTATCTTTTTACAACCTTCAGTCATTAAAACACTTTTATTGCCTCATGTAAACAGATCACCTCACATCTCTCTCTCTAGGTGGGGTTTCATCCATCTTTCTCTCAATGCTTCATTCTCTCTCCTTTTCTAATGTTCTTCACCAGCTCTTAGGTTAGGACAGAGTAGCTGTTTTGTGGTCTTAGTTAAATTCAGGCGGGTGAATAGCAACTTCCTGGTTTTAAGAAAAAGTCCAATGTGTGAATGTGCAAGTTTTTCCAAGTTTGTTTCAAAGACATGCGAGTTAAAACATTAATTCACTGAAGTTATTGAATTTCTGCTGCAAAAATATGGAGACTTTAACAATCTGCAAAACACGCATTGCCTATTATTCTGCTGCTTGAAATTCCACAACCCCCCCCCCCCCTCCCCTGTGGCACTAAAACCAGAACACTTTCTTTTGTGCAGGAGAAGCAAAGAAATCCGCATCACCGTGTCCCTAACCTTTAGCCAGGACCTCGATTTGTTTTGTTGGTAAATACAAACTCTAAAAAAGTGCTCAAAAACAAAACACGCTCCGCACAGTGTTTGTCATAGAACCATAAATCACACAGCAATAAGTTACCCAACCCCTCCGGCTATATTACTGTTCTTGTGCAGCTGAAGTGTGCATTCAAGGACAAAGGTTAAATGCAGAGCGGTCACAAATTAATTATGCGTGCGCTTCCGTGTTACGAGCTGCCAAAAGCTAAAAGCGATAGAATACTTAGAGTAGCAAAGCAAATACAACAATTGGTGATGACTTGTAAGCATGTTAGCTTTGTAACAAGTGTCCTGGTTCAAACTTTCTAAATGTGTGTGCATGTGGTGCCATACGAGAGTTAACTCAAGGTGAGACAGAGAAACGGGCACGATTCTAAACATGTGCTACACGTGAGTTTCTTGTGCAACGCAATACATGCTGTTGTTTTTGGACAGAGCAGAAAGTCTTCACTCAAAAGGTCAGAGTTCAAAGTTCAGTGATTTCATTTCAACTTTCGCTCCTGTTTTACACACCTTTGCTCTGCTTTGTCATAATGAAGTTCATTACTGTTAACAATGTTTTAAACAGGCTAAAAAAAAAGGGCTAAAAAGGTCTCTTGAAACAAATGAGTAATTAAAAGGTTTCTAACGACTAAAAGTCTGAAGGAAGAGTATATGCTGCGGTCATCGAGAGGAATAACAAGCATTCATGTATAAATGGGAAAACAGTCTCTCCTTAAAATCTCATTTGAACATTCACTAGCCATTTGGCCAGGGGACAAAAAAGTAAGTTTGCAACCTTGTTCAGGTTTCTGGGCGTCAACCTCTTTTTAAAAAAAAAACGTAGCGACCAGGTGCCAGATCGTAAGCACACATCCAAAAGGAAGCTATGAAATGGTCGACACATAATGTAAACCAAAGCGCTTACTTATCGATCACTGGAAGTGGTATGAATCAAATCAAATGTTTTTATATAGCCCAATATCACACATTATACATTTGTCTCAGTGTGCTTTACAGACTGTACAGGTTACGACACCCTCTGTCCTTAGACCCTCGCACCGCACATAGAAAAGCTTCCTAAAAGAAACCCCATAATTAAAGGGGAAACAATGGAAGAAACCTTAGGGAGAGCAACTGAGGAGGGATCCCTCTCCCAGGACGCACAGACGTGCAATAGATGTCGTGTGTACAGGATAAACAACATAGTACAGATACAACATGTGACAGAACTGATGTGATCGAAAACTAAAAAGAAAGGATGAATCCAGGACAATGTCAAAAAGGCTTCTCGGTGCTTTACTCGTCGTCCATGATGGTGTATTTCTACAACTTGACCTTACAGACCAGAACACAGGAACAAAGATGGTGGGGTTTTCTTTAGAAACCCAGTTGACCTTGTTCAACTCTCAAGAGCACACATTCCTGGTAGTTTACTGTTTAACGTGTAGCAGGTTACCCTTACCGTTTACCTCAAAGGAGGATATTATATTAAGTCTTTGTCAGGATAACTTCCAAAAACGGTATAATTGCAGAATCTTTTACTTAAATCTTCCTTCCTGAATAATATGTTATTGTCCCTCTGGTACCAATTTCTCTACATTTTTATCACGGTGATATTTTGGGTCTGAAGACCCGCTAAGCACACCTGGACGCCTGCGCTGTGGGCACACGGTACACGGTAAGAGTCAGATCATGTGAAAGAGTTCCCCAACACTATATAACACTTTGTTCTTTGCTGAACACCACTGACCAGAACTAAAGGTCGAACTAGAAGTGTCCTCCAGGTAAATTATTAATGACTTGTTTTCTTTTCCTCCCTGCACCTCTGCTCCTCCTCCGTGCGTCGACTCTCCCCTTTCTCTCGCTTTGATTGTTGTTTTCTCACTCTGCCTCCCTCTCATCCCCACCTTCTCCCTCTTTGTGTTCTCCCTCCCTCCTTTTCTCTGTGTAAGTCTAGTGTGGAGATGGTGTTATTTTTAGCCCTGTTAAGATAGGGAGAGATTGTGCTTGGCTAACACGTACTCTCCACGAGGCATTTACAGGAGGCCTGTCACCGACATGTGAGAGGAGAACGGTTTTCAGGTAACACATACAGCGTGCATGCGTTTCAACCATACATGTGAGTTTACTGTAGTATCCCACAGACCTAAGTAAGCTGCTTTCATTAGAGTAGACAGACATTCACCATAGTTTAAAGTACAATCGGTGATGCGAATGTAAACAAAGGGGGCACCGCCAAAAAACTCAAAGCATCAGTAAAACGTGAAGAACAGGCCGAATTCTAACATTATGATGGGTTAACATGTCTTTGTAGCTGAATTTGAAATAATTCTGATATGTCGAGGTGGAGATTTTGCCGGTGCGATGAGGCCTCTTCAGTTTGATTGGGGTTGAAAGGTTTCATCTCCCACTTTGATTTTCAAGATCATCAGCCTCGTCTTTTCACACATACACTTTTCTGTGTCTTCTATGTGGCCGCCATGTTGCCTCTGATGTTTTATTGCTTACAGGTTCTTGAATCAGCTCAGACAACGTAAAGAGTTAAGTTTAGCCAGCGTTACTTAAATGGCCGTCATCTTGTTTGCAAAGTTGGGCTGTTCTGTAACGGTGCGCTGCATCGATGAAACCGACAAAATAATTACCGATTTGGCTTTTAAGTTTTATTGAGCAAGAAATTAAATCCATACCAGATTGAAGCCGAGTGGCAGGAAGGGAAAGGATTTAATTCTTTAAAACATGAAAGGGGTATATTATCAGAATCAGATCAACACAAAATACATTTCCAACTGTGTTTTTTATCTAAAAACATCCAAAACATCCTCCTATTTTAGTTTCCTACGCAGTTTTAATATATTGTTACGAGCAGATGCTCCTGAAGTGTTATCAGTGTAAAAAAAAAACTGTAAAGCTGGCGGCCTTGGTCAGGAACACTTTGGGTGATTTGCAGCACTGTGGCATTTCATTCAAGTCCCAATGACGCAGCATTTTGAGACCATTTCACGTCTTTAATTTGTTGTGCTTCTTGTCAAGACAGGATATTGGGATGGAACAGAGAGGAAAACCAATCTGATCCAACAGGAGATCAGTTACAGAGACTAAAAGGACTTTTATTTTCATGGAGGAGACTACAAAGTAAGATTTAAAATCTGTGTTGGTTTTATTGGATGGAATTATTTACTTTACTACTAACACAGTGCACTGCTCCTCAGGTGAAGGCTTAGATGGGACTTGACTACACATACATCTGTTGAGCAGTTTTTCCACAGTAGACTCAAGTCACGTACGAAATAGCTGGAGAGGAATAGGACGCATTTGCTCCATCACACTACATCTGAATCTACCAGCGATGTCAGCAGTTAGTCAGTATTGCATTAGTCGAGCGTCATCAGCTCAATAAACATCACCAGCGGCCCTCTGCAGGCAAGCCGAGGCTGCTCACCTGATGGTTACCTGAGTGGGCAGCCGAGTCCAACAGGAGATGATATTTCATCCAGTGCAACGCGTCTCGCTGAGACACAGGAACATGCACACAGCGAGAAGGAGAGGAGAGTCTTAACACAAGCGAAGCCTTCTTTTTGGATAAAGTCTGATTTGCTGCACAACACCTAAAAATACACAAACAACAGCTATAAAAAGCTCCCAAAAGAGGAACACAAGAAGAACCGGAATCTTCATCTCACATTGCATTAGATCAACATCTTAATTCTGGCCCCTTTTCCTTTAAAGAGAGCATGCAGATGTCACTGCCTGTTTACTACAACTCGGATCTCACAGGACGAACAGATTCATTGTGAGGGAGCGAGGCGGTAAAAGAAAATGAGAGGGGTGGGGGTTAGAGAGGAAAAGCTGATCCAACCAAAGACGCTCCCTCCCCGCTGCCTGAGCTGAGGCTTCTTCCGTCTTCCCAGCTTGGCAGAAACAGATGGGTGAAAGCAGTAACTCGGCATAGTCCCCGAGTGTCCTCAGTAAAATGTGAAATTCAGCAGTTTGACTAAAGCTTGAGCAGACGTCTTCTCTGCATGTCATGTGCACGCTTTCAAAATCTCCTTAGTCATATGTTGCACTGAGCAGTTTAAACGTCTCTCACCCAACAGTTTCCTGGGGTTAAAGGCATTCATATCACCTACTGAGCCAAAATGAGATCAATCGATAAGGGGTTTTGGAGCTGGAGAGAGTACAGCTAAGAGAGAATGTACACGTTGAGGTTCAAACCATCGCTAAATGGGTGAGAATGAACAAATTAGCAATGAACATTGCCTAAACTAAATGTATTAGCTAGATTAGTTCTATCCTCTATGCTAATGTAGCTAACTGTGGAGGAGAAATACAAATCTATTCTTTGTTTTTTTCCGAATAATGCACAGTTATTTTGTGAAAAACTATTATGTTGCCTGCTGGTTTTTTGTCATAGGTTCAATACATGTCACGTTAGTACCGGTCTGGTTGTGCCATGTCCATGAACAAATCGTATGATGATATGTGTCATTCTCTATAGATGAAGGTTGTAGGCGGAAGTACTCAAGCTGCTATTACTGTGGTGGCACCTCACTTGTAAACCTGCGTGTAAGTAAGCACCTTTGCTCAGAAATCTGTCTAAGAGATCCTGTAGAACTTGTTATACGTTGAAAATCAACGCTATTTAAAATCTTCGGTGTGCCTTTATTAGATGCTCCAACAACAAACTGAGACTTTTGGGGGGAAAAACAGAAAGTACTACATGAAATCCACTTTCCTAAATCATTATTATTGAATCCTCATGTTTCAATCTCATTCTGCTCGACTTGGCTCGTGGATGCTTTGATGGATTGATACTGTGTGACATTAAATAGTTTTTATTGTTGTGTCGTTCGTGTGGACCCCAGGAAGACTAGCTACCACTTGGTGGAAGCTAATGGCGATCCAAATAAAGAATAAAGCGATCACTAATGTTGTTATTGCATATTTAAGGTGCTGTTGTGTACAGTATGTTGCAACTGTGACAGGAGCTACGGATAAACAAGCCCCTGTGACATCACAGCACCAACAGTGTGACCTCGGAGGGGGCAGCCAATCAGACGAAGCCCTGCTTGGCCGGCCCGCTGCTCCACACCAAGGTGACGAGGTGGGGGTAGCAGACCTTGGAGTGTTCTTCCGCTATCATGAGATGAGTGATGCTGCTGCTAGTGACACCGGAGAGAGTAGCGGGTGGATGGAGATGCCGGTGTGCATACATGTGTGTGTGTGTGTGGCGAAGGAAGAGTGATATAGGAGGTGTGGTGGCTGAGGGGACGGCAGGATGGGAGGGAATTAAGTTGAGGAGGTGGTCACGTAACTAGTCGGGTTCAGGCAGAGTTGAAGCCACTTGCCCGCTGTTCTGCAGCTGGTAACATTTACCTCAACTCCTACCCCATAAATGTTTGTGTGAGCGCGTGTGTATGTGTGCACACGGGCACCTAAAGGAGCTCTAAAAACACATAAACTAGATCTGGATTTTTACAATGGAAAACAAGTAGAAAAAACAGAACTCCCCTTCTTAGACACACACATACCCCTGTGAGGACCCCTTTAATAAAGCATCCATTACCTTACAGCAAGAAGAAACTAGAAACTAACTCCCTCCTCCCCCGAAAATACAGCTCTCTTCAGCTCGGGGTTTACAAAAAGGTAACATATTGGTTACTCTCTTTTAAACATTGACACACACACACACGGCCCTAAACCATCACATCACTGACCTCAAGAAGCGACATGATTCCTGACTGCTCGCCCTGAAAAGTTACTTTATGAAAACCAGAGTGCACCCTGCGAAGAACAAAAAGAGAAAGAAAACCACCGTCCATATTAGGAGCCAGCACATGATGTCTTTACACGATTTTGTGGCAGATTCAGGAATATGTAAAGTGCTTATCTATAACACCTTGCTGCCAGCGGTCTTCTGTAATCTCGCCTTCATGTAAAGCAGCAATGCAAGTTTGTTTTCTTAAGGCCCCTGGACTGTGTGATTTCCAATGCTCCCAGATAGAAGTTGACAATCTAATGTAATGTGCTTCTCTTATTAAGTACTGCAAAGTGAACACAGCAATGTGATGGATCAATTATGCCACTTCAACTTAATTAGATCCCCAACTCCAATGTAGTTACAAGACGACAACATATGTGGTCTTTGTTGTGTGATGCAAACTGTGGGGTTTTTCTGGCATCAATATTGGTTTAGTTTTTAAGCCATGTCTGCCTGTTCTTAGATCACATTTGGATTGTTATCAGTATTACCAGAAATGGCACAACCCTACTGATGACATGTGTCTGCTTGCGTATTTTAAGGCAAGCTAGCAGCGTGGCTGTACGGATGGCAATGTCTATCAGGCCACCACTTTGGCTGCAACAACCTCCATTTGATAGATTACCATGACATTTTGCACAGACATTGATGGTCCCCCAAGGATAAACCTCACTGACTCTCTTTTAGCGCAACCATGACATTGATATTTGTGGTTTTGAGTGAAAAGTCTCAACTATTGAAATGTGTCAACACTTTGGTTTAGGACTAAATGCCTGCAAAACTATTGACATTCCCATCAGCCTCAGATGTTAGCATGTTAAACTAAGATGTTATACCTGCATTACATCAGCCAGTTAATATCTAGTCTCGTTTACTTTATTTACTCCGTAGATTACGAATCACAAAAGGTATTTCTCGCACAATGACAAGCTTCACAACTAAGGCGTTCCGACACTGATTTTATTCGATCCGATTTTGCACAGTGTAACATGCAATGAACCTGCAGAATTGTTGCAATCGCACAATACATTGAGGTCTTTAAGGTACAATGTGTGCAGTACTGAGTCCAGTCAGCGCCGGCAAACATGCAGCAGAGCACCCGAGGGATGCTGCAGCCCTCTGAGGAGAGGAGAGGAGAGGAGGTGGAAGAAGCCCCAGGTAGCCTCACAGCAATGCACCATTAGAGAAAGGAAAACACAAAGCCAAGCTCTGCTGCTCGCTTCTTCTCCAGACACCGTATCCCTCTCTCTCCCACTGACCAGCTAAATATTTTATCAGCTGGCAAAAGAACCTACAAGCCCCAAGGCCAGGGGTTCTTTTTTGTTTGTGTCTTTATTGAACAAGGTATGTATGTGTATGTATGTCTATGTGTGTGCATGTGTGTGCATGTGTGTGTTAAGGGGGGGGGGGGGCGCTGAGTTTGTTCACCAAACACAACGTCACAGACGTGCTTTTGATTGGTCACTTTGAAGTAGTTTTTTCTGTTTCTCTTCTTCTCCCCCTCTCTCTCTCTCCGTGTGCATCCTATGTGCAGCACGCTGCTCAGTTCAGAGCTGGATGAACGACCTTGAGCAGGCGCACAGGGCTGTGTTGCCATGGCAACGAAGCCTCGCGCAACCAGTAACAGCTGGATGCAACAGCACTCCCTGAATTTTAGCGGGAGTCGCCACGTTAATAAAACGACTCTCCACGTCTCCTCCCCCCTCCTCTCATCCTCACTATCTATCTATCCCTCCACACACACACACACACACACACACACACACACACACACACACACACACACACACACACACACACACAGCTGAAGTGCTATGATTCAGACGTAAAGAACATAAAGAACATAAAGAGCACCAGCTACCTGTTTACAGTGAAGACAGAAACAGCGAAGAAGACAAAAACTAGAGGAGGAGAAAAAGACGGAAATCAAGAGTGAACCACAAGTAACAAAACAAAACACAAAACATGGAGAAACGCACCGAGATGGGCACTTGACATTCCTCTCACAAAGGAAAAAGCTCTCAGAAAAATAAAGCAGCAGAGCACATGCGCTGCACTGAGGCGTTCTGAGGAGAGAAAGGAAACAGAAACTGAGGAAACACAGTAGACAGTTGTTCTGGCGGTGCATCGGCTCATCCCTCCACTTCTGTTTGATATTTAGTTATTCCTTTATCACAAAGAAAATGTATAAAAACTACTTTTCAGCTCCTTAACTTTACCCAAAACAATATATTAACCCAAAATACATGTCTCTACTGAAGGCGAAGCAAAGATCTACAGCAGCAGAAAACAGTAGCAGTAATTACTGACTGAACTCTTAGATCAATTTCAGACCAAAGCAAGGACGTGACCCGTGTTTGCTGTTAGTGTGAACGGGTCAACGCCTGTTAAGTGACCTAGTTTCACTACTCACTCCAGATCAGTGTTTAACACAGGCCACTAGAGCAGGACAATATAAACATTAACTTGACAACAATAAAATGTAACAATTTATACATTTTAAGAATTATTTTTGTAAAGAAAATGCTGAAAAATGCTCATCATTTGTCAAAGTGATATCTTCAAATTGCTTGTTTTGACCGACTAACAGTTTAAAACTTAAAGATTTACAATAATAAATAGATAGATAAATAAATTGCCCTAATCAAATTAATTTTTACTAATTATTTCTGCATGGATTTTTTTTCTTAAGTTGCCTTTCTTCTGTAAATATAATTAAAATAATACTTACATGTCATTGGTTGCTGTAGCCGTCGTCATTTCCTAGACATTTATTGTAAAGTGCGATATGAATAACTTCAGAACGAGATTCATAAATTTGGTTTATTGTCCGGCTTAAGGAATTTAATCATACAAATATCAAACATGATGTTGACAAGTGAGTTGTTTTAAATGGTTGTTCTTTTTTAAGGAAATAAATTCAATGTCAAACACACCAGCTCTCAAATGTAAAGAAGGAGCTTCATTGAAGCTCTGGTGTGAATCTAAAGTACAGTGGTGATGTGTACTTAACTACAGACACATGACATCACACGTGAAAGAACGATGACAGCGTGGTGCCAAAGGCAGGTTTAATGTGCATTTATTACACATTGTTTATGTATTATTCTCACTATGTCACACCGCTCAAGGCTGCACAAACTGTAACTTCCATTCAACAAGAATTTCTTCTATAATTAAATGTTTAGTGATAGTCCTCTCATGAAATGTTTCATTTTCTTCAAATTGCATAAACCAATAAAAATGCAAATCAGAGCAGAGACCTCTTATTTAAGCTTTTAGTCACCATTCTTAGTAAGTGTTTGGTTAGCCACTCAAGTGTCATCTCTCTGCTAGTGCATCAGTGACAGATGAGAAATGTCAATCCCCTTAAGATGTTTTTAAAATGTTACTTTTGTAATTATCCTTTGCAGCGCTGCTTTCCACACACACACACACACACACACACACACACACACACACACACTTGAGATGAGTTAGTTTTGGGTGTGTTTTGTTTTTCATAATGGCTCTCTAACCCTGACCCTGAGGGAAAGATGTCACTCGAATACGAGTGGAGAAAAAAGCTAAATGTTGTTTATCCAGATAAAAATGTGACATAAAAAGAAAACTTCAAGGAAAATGCTCTGATGAACTGGAAGTATGCTAGCTGTCCATGCTACGGTGATCATCGTGAAGCATTTAGCAGCTAAAGAGCCAGGTGTTTCCCTCAGGTGTTGCTAGAGAGCAGAAACAAAGCTGAAGGGAGAGTAAATATCAGACTTATAATCGTCAGGCGGCTGTATTTGTAAACCCCCCCCTAATCTAGTTTAGGTTGCAATTTTGTCATTACATAAATATTTTAGATATGCCAATTTATGTGGAATGCTCTGCAAAAGAAAAGATAGTGCAGCTGGTGTCAACATTTCTTCCTGTATCGTCTTGACTCATGAAAGCATGTCGGCTTCCGGCAAAACCATGAGCACCACTCCTGACAATAAGATCAGTAGCACACACAAAAGGGGGACAAAAAGAAAGTTATATATTTACATTATAAGCAGTATAAATCCTTTTTTTTTGTATGTGTATCCGAGTGTAAAACACTTATGTGTGCACTTATAGCAGGGAAAAGTTGCAAAATAATCAACACGTAATTAAGAACATCTTTAAATCTCTACTGTAATAAGACACTCAGTGAAGGGCTTTCATTCAACGTTAAGTAAGAGTAGCTTTGAGCCTTGAAAGCAGCCAGGATGTTTTTTTTTTTAAACGGGATGTGGGCAGTATTTCTGGTTTCAAACCGTTAGCTGTACGATAAAATACAGCTCATTTGGGTGTCAAAGCTAAAGCCAACACATAAATCCCCTGCCTATCTCCAATTCATTATCAGAAGAGCAGCAGCAAAAAGTGTCTCATGATAACTTTTCAGGCGGGAATGCTGGCTCTGTAGTTCCTGGCTTTAGAGGAAAGCCATAAATGTTGGCAGATAATGACTTGACATATGCAAAATCATACAAATGACACATTAGAATTAAATGTTTTTCTATTTAAGCTCATCAGGGTGATCAAAACGCAGGCCAAAGAGCACAATATTAACTAACATTCCAGAACAGCACATCCACTGTGTAGTGTGGTGTAGTATATCCCAGTGTGTGGACGTAATCAGAGTTTAGGTTAACTTTAGCCGCTCTGTCCCTGTCTTTATTGGATTTGGGGAAGTTCAACCTCCAGCAAACGCAGCCAGCATTACCTGAGATAGCGTTAAGTGTGCCAAACACGTCCGTAAATTCTCTTACTAGAAGCATTTTGTCTTGTTGTAACATCACAAGAGAAATACAAACAAGTAGCCTATGTAAAGTAAGCAGATTAACCCATTTACGTTAGAACAAAGTAAAAGACTTGACTTTTTTCCCCCTCTCATCATACTTTTAGGACTAACTCGCTCTTCACTGCAATACAAGAACCATGCCGATTCTTTATTTCCATGTCTTCTACATGGATCGTCAACTGGTGAGCGTGCTGATTCTTTGCAGCTTCAGCCTCAGGCTTCTAGCATTATTTCATGTCTATCAAGTGCATATTTAAGACCCATTTTCAAGATTCTCTTTTTAAATCATAAATCAGAATAAAAAAAAGGGAGCGCCTTGCTAACAAAGTGGTTACAGCGCATGCCATATAACCGCAACCTCCCGGGTGTGGGACGTGTGTTGCATATTATGCCCCTCTCTCTCTCTCTCTCTCTCTCTCTCTCTCCCCATTTTACAACACGTCATCTGTCAAATAATGAAAATGCCTAAAAATATATATTTATATATATCTTTTTTTCTTTTTTTTTAAATAACCATTGACCAATTGTTTTAAAAAATGACTATTAAGTTTATATTACATTTGAGTGGTAATCACTGTAAACTGCACTAATGTTTCACCAACTGTGTTAATGGAGGGCTTGACAGCCATAGCAACAGTAACTAAGGGCGCTGGGCTTCACAGACAGTCATTTGCAGTCTTGTTGAATTATTATTATTATTATAAAAATAATTATATAATTATGTCTATTTTATACTTTATTTTTTGACGGAAAAGTTGAATTAAATGGCCGATTGTATATTTAACATTTAAGAAGTTTCTTTTGTTGAATTTTAGAAAATCAGGTTTCTGTTTGTGATTTCTGAGTGAGATTTTAAGAAAAAGACCCCTCCTCCAGAATAAAATCAATGAGAGCTGGTGAAGATTGATTCCTGTTTAACACATCCTGACACATGAGGGGGGGGCCCCAATGACAACAACAGCACAACAACTCACTTGACTGCAGTTGGGGGAGACAGGGAACAGAGAGAGAGAGCGAGAGCGAGAGCGAGAGAGAGAGAGAGAGAGAGAGAGACATACCACAGAGAGAAGAGAGAGCAAAGAATGTGGTCCGTCTGACTCTGAAAACGTCCTGCTTCCACAAAAGAGATGGAAGTAATATCAAGTGGAGATGGGCAGAAAAAACAACAAAAGAAACCCCACAAAAAGACAAAAATGCCAGGTAGAATTTGAGCACGAGGCTCCACCTGAGCCCCTCCCTCCTCGTCCACACACACACAAAAAAAAATGAGAGCTGCTGCCAGGCTGGTGTATGTTGTCCTTCCTCCCGCTAAGCCTCGTGAGCCCTGCCCCCAGAGCCTGACCCAGTCACCAGCATGCCCTGCTAACCTCTGTCCCCTTTTTCCCATTCAGCAAACATTATGCACCACTGTCACCCTCCTCCTCCTCCTCCTCCTCCTCCTCCTCGTATTCATCCCACCATCAGCTTAGCAAAGAAGACCGGGCCCAAGCAGCTCGCCCTCACCCCTCCCCAGTCCATGTTCCCCCCCCAATTCCTTGTGAGCAGGTTGTAGGCGCGTGTCGGTCTGCACGTGTCCAAAGAATTGGGCCACAGAGTTGACTGTAAATCTGTCAAGAGAGTGTTGCCATGGACCGAGATGAGGGCTCCTCATCACCACACCCCTTCACGCGAGCGGCAGACAGTCGTTCAGCCGTAGAGTTGAAATGTTTACTCGATTAAACGACAATTCAAAATCAACTGAAGATGATTCACTAGCAATTTTGATATTCAACTCATTGTTTAATCCCTTAACAAGCAGCTGCTGGTTGATTCCTCGCTCAAGAGTTGACAAACTATAGAATCCATTGAAAGCGTAACAATTAGTTTGATAAAAAAGCTAATAAGTTGTGAAAACATTTTGTAATAATTCATACAAAATAGAGCAGAAAAATAAAAAGAATAAGCAAGAAAAAAAGACCCCACGGTACATTTTTCTTACCAATTTGGCAAATACTGACTGAAAATAATAATAAAGTAAATGTTGTTGTTTTTGGGTGTGTGTGTGTGTGTGTGTCATTTTCAGAGGGTTGCTTGTTAATTTAATTTATCAAACCAAAAATTCAAATAATCTTCTGGTTGCAGCTTCTTCAATGTGAGTATTTAAATCAGAATCAGCTTTAATGGCCAAATAATGGTGTGTTGCTCTCAATGTCGATAAACAGAAATAGACATACAGCTAAAACAAGGGAAACAAAGCTGAGAACAAAGGTAAACATTAACATTATTTCTCTGATTTATATCACTGTAAACTGAATATCCTTTTGGACTCTTGGTTGGACAAAATATAACATTTGAAGAAGTCATCTTGGACTCTGGGATTTACCATTTCATGGATGAAAAATGTCAGCAGGATAGAATAAAATTCCTTTATCGTCAATACACAAATAGGTACCGTAATTAAAAATAAAGAACAATGAAAAATATTATAAATAAAAGACTAAATCGATAATGAAAATAATAATTTGTTGCAGCATTTTTCATCCACAAAGCAAACAGATCTAAATTTAAACACTGACCTCGGTGAAATTAACTCAGCCTCACATGTCTCACCTGTCCACACACTGACACACAAAACCATCTGCATCGCTTCCATTCAACTACTGTTTACACACACTGAAGAGCAGACTGCTATTATCCAGTGCGAGCAGGTATTGTAGTAGGGCTCTTGTGTCATGCTCAAGGACATGGTGCTTTCCACACACACAGACACATACACACAGACACACACACACACACACACACACACACGTAAATGCACAGGGCCACGTTGCTGCCCCCTGCAGATATACAGTTAGGCACATTATTAAGGATGAAGCAGATGACAGGAGAGGTGGTATATGAAGGAGACCTAAGAGGGAATAACACGAGCACAGCGACCATTCACTCTTTAACCTCGCACATTTATAGGCAATGCGTGCCCCATTCAGTGCATCGACTTGCACACTAGAGACATACAGTAGAGTCATTTCACTTTTTATCGCTCAGCAGTCGCGACCCAGGCTGGCTGGACTGACTGACTGACTGACTGACAGTCAGCATCGGCTGTCTTATCCCGGATGGCATGTTTGCAGTAACCCAAACAGTATAATAAACCAGTAGTGTCTTTAAAACATGATGCATATGACACACACAGTTGAGTATGTCTGCATGCACTTGATCAGCAAACATTTCGGTGCAGATTGTCTCGTGTTGCGACAGCGTCAGGCTCAGCTGTTGTACAGTTTCCTACCGACTATCGCGGACAGGCGAGAGAAAATAGTTAACTATCACCCTGTTTGTGTGTGTTTAAGCGTGAGTATGCGAGGGTTCAAGTGTGTGTGTGTGCTCTCCCCACAAAACTTCCCGATGCTCTGTATCTATCTGGAAACACTTCAGCTTGTGCGTAAAACTGGCCAGCTTTGCGTGATCAAGTTAAGTTCATCAAAAAAAATCTCATTCATTTTGCAGCACAACGCTGACACACAGACATGACACCTCGCGTGCACTTCATCACCGCCACGAAACAGGTTAGTAAATCTTTGCTGTCATGTACTAAATGACCATGCACTGTGCCCTCCGCACCGTAGCGATGCCAATATTGTGTGTGCACTGGCGCTGGGAGCAAGAAGTCAGTACATTTTCGTCCTCTATCGAAATGCAAACCAAATGCAAAGTCGCGTAAAATTAACTGAATGTTAGAGAACACGTTGCACGAGCTTACCTTGTGGACGTATCGGTCTAGCGGATCGATAATTTCTTCTTTACACCATTAACTCTCCGCCATCTTCGGCACTGTTTGTTTAAATGGGAATCACTCCCGAAGCCCAAGAAGCCAGTTCTATAAGTTGAGGCTTGGCGGGGGCTTCTGGGTAAAGTAGTTCGTTCGAGTGGAGCGCCGTTCTTCCATCTACTGCGTCCAACCCGGATACGAACTACAGGCAGACTCCACCACCACAGGGGGGGTTGGAGGGAGATGGAGGTGGGGAAACAGGCTGTCTAGCAGCCTACAGACGGATGTCAGCGGCGATACCGGTGCGGAGAGAGACGACACGGTGTGTATTTTCAGTTAAATGAAAAGCAAACACTGAATTGTTTGCTTCGTGGGGCCCGCCTCCTAAAAACCCACCATTTGCAGATTTTCCACAAAAAAAGAAGGCGTTAGGCTGGAGTGGGTGAAGTAGACAGCCTTGACAAACTTGAGAGCAAATTAGGACACGAAGGTCTTATCCTTATCTGATGATAACCACGAGTTGGTCCGTTTGGATAAATAAAAGTCTCGTTTATGTGCCAGTAGGATTAGTTATAAGACTTTAAAGGACCAGTCCTTTTGCATGTTTTAATTAATTCACTATACATCTTACACTTTAGGGCTGCAACTAACGATTATTTTTATTATCAATTAATCTGCCGATTAATTAATAATAATTAATTAATAATGAAATAAATAGTTTCTCAAAGTCCAAGGTTATGTCTTCAAATGTTTTTTTTTTTTGTCTGTCCAAAACACAAATATGTTCAGTTTAATATTAAATAAAACCGAGAAAAGCAGGACATCTCCATATTTGAGAGGCTAAAAACAGCATTTTCACTTTCACAATGAATCAGTTATCAAATTAGTTGGCGATCATTTCTGATATGGAATATGTTAATGCTCCTGTGGCCGTGTGACACATTTTATGTGCATTTCTTTCAATTTGTGACAAAAATTAAAAATTAACTCAACCATTTTGACAGAAAAGCTTGAAAAAAATATACTATAGTCAAAGATGTTGGCCATTTTCAAATATAATGTACTCAATCACAATCCTATTTCATCTAAACTCAGGTTTTCTATCCTCATGAAACAGACAAATGCTAAAATATCCTTTCACACCCTGCAGCTTCTTTTCTTTTTTTTACCGGAGCCAGCCTTCTGTGAACTGGGTTTGTTTAACTGGAGGGACTCTGGATCCTTCAGGCCGTCTATCTCTTATAGATGAGGCCCATATGTGGGCTCCATATGTGAGCTGGCAGGGTCAGCGTGGAGCAGTGACGTCGGAGCCGGGTGGCCTATGAACTGGGACACGTCGGCACAGCGCCCCGACTGCTGCCAAGATATACAAGGCAGGGACTGATAGCACCAAAAACCGTCACTATGGTGATGCCAGGCGGACAAGAGCACAGATAGCTAGATAGATAGATACACACGCACACACGCACACACACACGCGCACACACGCACAGAGTGAGGATCATGTTGTGTTAATGACAGTGGGAATGAAAGAAGATGAGAACAGGAAGGTGACAGAGAAGTGAGACAAGATGATGAGATAGTCGAGTTTAGTTTAAGGCAGTTTATGAAGACACAGAGACAAGATCACAGATAATGATAAATGGTGCCTATTGCCTGAAGAGAATGGTAGCTGGGAAAACCTATAGGTGTTAAAGAAACACAAAGTATGAAGGGGGAGAGAAGAAGCAAGTGTGGGGTTGTCAGTGTGATGGAGGCAAGGAGGTGTAGCTCGAAGGAAAATGGAGGGAGTGAAAATAAGGTAAAACTACACCAGTTTGACTCGGAGAGTGAGGGAGGGAGGGAGGGCGTACAAGACGGAGAAGAGTGTAAGACGCTAGATGTGGAAATAGGATTGTAGAGAAGGCTTAAAGCAATTAGCCTCATGGGTCAGGGATAATTTATCAGGCAAAACTAAAAGAACCGCTAAGGAGAAGAAAATGTGATTAGAATATAACTTGGAGAGAGTGAACGAATGTGAATGTTCCTGGAAAGCAAATATCACATTAGTAAGATCCTTCAAATGTAATTTAAAATGTAAAACTACTATTTCTGAGAAAAGGGGAAGCACGTTTTAAAAGAGCATAACCTGAAAAGTTTTTATCAAAGTGTATTTATTTTAATTTATTTTATTTTTTTTGCATTTCATACACCAAGAAACCAACTGCTCATTTCACAAAAACAACAAATCAAAGAAATGTGTGTGCTTCATGTTGCACTTTAACCCTGTAATTCACACATTGACACACTCAGACGCAGATAGAGGGGATAGGTTCTAGCCAAAGGATTTATTTTTAAGCCTCCTTTAAAATAAATTAGACTTGGAGCACATTTCAGTCTGCATGCGGTACTGAGCTGCACGTGTGAAAGCTAAATGCAGGTAAAAGGTTGAGAAGAGAAACCGAATAGTGATAGAATCAGAAACAGTTTTTTTATTGACAAGTAGGTTTGCACATACAAGGAATTTGTCTGCATTTGGTGCATAACAATAAACAAGACAAGATGCATAATATGAAAGAATATAAGAAATCCGTAAAGATGTATGTTATGCAGGAATGTGCAAAGATATTAACTGGGAGTGTGTAAAAGTTCACAGTTTAAAGTATAAAGAATATGTACGTGTGTGGAGATAGTAAAGATCGAGTATCATAATCAGTTCACAGTATATTACTGAACAGTAGATGACCTTCAACACGAGCTGTTCTTTTATAAACCGACCCTTTGTGTTGTAGATGTGCTTATGAATTGGCTTTTGCTTAAGTGAATACTACTTTCATCTTAGAGACTAAATATTCTAGATATCATAATCAACGAACATCATTTTATTAATGTCTTCCATTTGTTAAAGGATCGTAACAGTGTTTTTGCATATTTTACAAAGATCATTGAACATATGACAATGAGAGGAAATAATAGATGCCTTGAAGGTATTGAAAGTCTCATACGGTATGCTTTGGACAATTTGTGTGCTTGTAATAAATGGCAAAAGCAGTCAAAGCCACTGGCCAGTTATTCCTGTGTTATTTTTATTATACTTTAACAAAATGATTACTGCATGAAGGGAAAAGCTGCAATTTGATTATTATTGGACTTCAGAGTTGTTTTCAGGCCTTTTGCTTACAAATACTTTTATTTTGAAAATTTCCTTGGAAATATTTCCAGCTTTTGTCCAATATTTGGAAAGATTCATAGTGTTGCCTGAGGCTAAAATAAAACGGAAATAGCAGAAAATTAAATGTAATGTGAAGAAACACGTGCGCACACATCCAGCAGAGTCGCTTTACTAGCATCGAGCTATCTTCACAATTCGACTTGACCGTGATCCTCAAAGACACTATAAAGCACACTTACTGCTAATATCAATCTGTTAGATGTTTACAGTGCGGACAGAAGATGATGTTTTATTTACCAGCGTACAGTTTATTGTTGAGTGAGAATTTAAGGGGCTGCGGAGAGAGTTATGGGAAGGTGAGAGGAAGAGGGAAGCTGTTTAAAATTCCAAACAGGTAGGAATGAGGCTTCAGGAGGGTAGTGGAACAGCACACACACACACACACACACACACACACACACACACACACACACACACACACACACACACAGATTTGAGACATGGGGAGAAGAAGGAGGCAACCCATATGCAGAATTTGTATGTAGAGCTGAAATGGTTAGTCGATAAATCATTTCAGAGAATTAAACAGCCACTACTTTGTGTAAATGATTAATCGTGATAAAAAATACCCAACATTCCCTAGTTTTAGCTTCGTCTTAAATTAACTGGTAGATAAGTCTATAATAAAAATAATTGTTAGTTGCAGCCCTGTTTGTATGTACTGTATATGTACATTTACACACTGAATAATGGACCTGGTGTATAAATGTACTGTACACCTTCATTTTACCAGTTTGCACCATCACCAGCATCTCCGCCCAATTTGGAGTCCGAAGCCGGGGTGAGGAAGATTAAGAGGTGACCTCGACTATAGACACACTTTGATGTTGGCGCATTAGCACTTGGATATATAATGTTTACAATTATATTCAAACAAGAGGGAAATTACACAGAAGGTGGCGCTTTGAGAAACAATTAGTTTGTCATACTTTTATGAATTCACCATATGTCTAATTTAGCCATAACCCTCTGCCTCCATTTCTGTTTGTGAAACCTACCTCACCATCATCCAATGCAAAATCAATACAACATGATTGAACAGATAAATCAAAAAAACGGGAGCAGTTGCAGAATCACTGAGTGTAAAACCTCAAGGGACGATAAAGTTCGGGAAAAACAAAACCCTCAAAAAGGCGACGGAGGAATAAGTGAGAAGAGGGAGAAGATGGAACCTGCCATTGTGTGTTTACCGTCACAGTGGAAGAGTGCACAGACTGAGTGTTACCGAGAGAGTTGAGGCAAGGGAGGAACAGATGAGACTGTATAAACACACGTGACCCTGCTGCTGCTGTCAGCTGTCCCACTTACAGGCTGGGCCATGTGTGTGTGTGTGTGCATGCACGTTCGTGTAGGTGTGTAAAGATGCTGTTCCAGATGCACAGCTTGTGGTTGCACAGCTGCATGCTAACACACACACACGCACACGCACACACACACACCAGTGTCTAAAGGACGAGCGTAAGTCATACTCCCTCTACATTTTTGTTGATTTCTGTGTTACTCAATGTGAACGCCTGAGGCAAAAGTGACACGTGCTGCCTCCATAACTGAGGTCTTCACTAGCTCTACAACATGCCGCACAGTATTGTGTTTTGGTTAAGTCTCGCAAACGGCTATAGGCAGATACAAAAGCTCTTTAAAAAAACATGATGTCCATATGTAGGGCAGTTTATTAATTGCAAAAGTATTGAGTGAGCGCAAAGCAGATTCAAGCTGCAATCAATCCAGGTTTGAAAGCACACTGGGACACATTTGGAAGCGTATAACAAGCACAACATCCTGATCTGGTGTGCATTTCGTTTAACATGTGATCTCATAATTTTCCCCAGCAGCTTTGGCAGAATCTTAAGTTTTTAAGAGGACATATGCTGGCTATTTAAACTCTTTTTTTTTACTGTCTGGAGACAAATGACAAAGCTAATGGACTACGTTGGCAGGCGGCATCACTGAGAGTGGGGTCACCCCAGAAAGTAATGTGAAATTAATCTGTGCAAAATTCATCTGCACGTCTTCACAAATGAGGCCCCGCTAGAGGCTTGGAGACGTAGTGACTAATTAGTGAACTAGTGTAGGTGTCAAGCTAATGGCTAACACACTATTAAACCAGAAACATGCTAACACTAGTGAGTCATAACAGCGTGACATAACTTTCTTTTCTCTTTACTTGGCTGTTCTTCCCCCAGGCATTTCTTTCTCAGAATTTCTCAGTAAGGACAAGAAGTTCAAACTGTTTATTCAAAAGATGTGTTTGTACCATCGACTCCTGTCTTAAAACGGTCTGCAAACCATTCCTCTTTTGTGGGGAACTTTATACTCCAACAAAGGAGGGTTAAATAAAAGTCACCTTTGTCAAGACTCAATTGTGTGAATTTGCCAGAAAGAAATTCACCAAAGTTGAACTAAATGCGATAAATTCCACTTATCGTAACAGTTCCATTGACATAAATTGATTTTTGGTACAAAATGTTACTGTATTAAATGCTAGTGTGACTGAGCCTTAACACTTTACAACCAGGTCAAATCCCTTTGATTTTACTTTTGCTCTCAGTTTGAGACGGCTTGCAAGGGACGCAAACATCCAAAATTGAAAGTGTGCAACAGGATGGATACCAAACAAACGAGGCTCTGCTTCTTCAATTCTTGTGACAACATTTCTCTTGCAGATAATTATAATTCTGTCGCTGCTCATTCTCAGAACTTGTTCAGGGCTTATGAATTCGTCACTGTGCTTACTCAAATCTTGACTTGAAGACTGATTTCCATTTAAATTAGTTTTATGCCCTTTCAATTGTTTTGCCATTAATGAACTTCCACACACAAGCAGTAATGTTTAGCCTTATAGCCTTTTTTTGTTTCTTATTAATAGTATTATTTTCGCCTTTCCCTCAATTTCACATCAAGAAGTATTTTGCTTTTTGCTAAGCTATTAATAAGGATTTGTTCCAAACTGACCTGCCCGTCACACAAACATGAACATGCACACACTAAATGATAGGAAGCTGGATTTAATAAGGGGTGATGCAGGATGGAAATGCCTACTACTATCTCTTTTTCCTCCCATCCAGCCTTTTTCCTCTCTCATTTAGGCGTCTGCTCTAATTTGCATCTTGCTCTGATGGACACTGATCGGGCACTGCTGTCCTCTTCACAACAAATACTCTCTTCCCTCCATTATTCTGCTTCGTTCTACTGTAAATCATAGCACTCTGCTCGACATTGCTCTCCGTCTGTCTGTCCCTCTTCCTCTCACTTCCTTTACCATTTTGTCTTCACGCGCTCCGTCTGCTTTTCATTCCCATGTGTCTGATCCCTCCAGATGTTTCCACCCCTGCTACACTCTGTCCTTCATTGGTTTACACCTGCTCTACTGCTCACCTCGCACACTCCCCTCTCGTCTGCTCGCTCACAAATAGCCGAGGGGGGTCACAAACGTCTTAGATCTCCATCGAGCATAATGGTTCACTGCAAGTAAACCTGGGTGAGAGAGCAGCTGCTGCCCAATTTGCTCATTTGAGACAATCAGTGAAAAAAGGACAGAGAGACGACAATACGTCCAAGAGATTACACCGAACCACACATTTACAAACACAAAGGCACACACACACACACACACACACACACACTCCAGTCCTGCTAATTGTTGGCCATTAGTCTGCAAGTCTGGGATTGCATGTCTTATTAAATACAGAATTTCAAATGAGCTTCGTTAAATAAGAAAGTACTCCCCTTTTAATGAAGCTAATTTATATGGAAATTACACATAATACTGACGATTCAGCGAGAGATTTATCCTCATTGGATGAATGGGAGGAATTAAAGAAAAAAGAAAAAGAGGGATAGTGATTTCCCCCCCCCCCCCTGGCTTTAGCAGGTTCCTGCTGTTGGACTCTTTCTGCAAGTTTGCTTTTCAAGCACACCCTTAGAGGGTTCAGGTCATGTATGTTTAGTTTGGAGATACAGCAATCAGTGTGCATGTGTGTGCGCGTGTGTGTGATGGAGAACGTGTATGTGAACTCCTGTCCTTGTGCTGACCCTGCCGAGCCCCAGCCTGCCTCTCTGGTTCCCACTGATCCATCATGCTGTCTGATTGCTCAGAGAAAACCCATTACTCTGAAACAACACAACACATTAGCAGTGAGCTGCAGGTGTCTCTCCTCTGTGTTGTGCTCATACCTCACCATCCACGGACGCAGGTGTCATGTTTACAGTGCCCTTCCAGTCAAATTGCACAACAGTGGAGTCGAGGCGGAGGTCCCTACTATCTGAAATACACTCCCATATTTGGACAATCACGTAATGCAACCCATCATTGCTTCATTTTGTGGGTTGACTGCACACTTGTCTGTTTAAGAGTGTTGCGCTGCATACAGTGTGATAAGACACTCCGACTAGTGATTTATTAATGCAGGTCTGTATGCAGCTATGCCCCTGCAGACAGCTTCGGTCCCTCAGGCAAAAAAGCTCAGCGTTGCCCCCTGGTGGTAAGTAGCAAAGATTTGGCCAACGTTTCCTCATTTCTCCTGACACCATCCCTAATGAATAGTATAAATGGTTTAAAACCTAGAAGGTCTTCAAATATATCCTTAAGTGAAAAAGGTGGAAAGGTGTAATACGCAGGTGAGAGAGGGGATCCTAAAAAAAACAATATCTGCTGTGCATCTCTACTTTGTCAATGACATTTTAATAGCTGGTTCACTTCAGGAGTGGATAATTATCTACCGTGCACTTTGAAACTGCAGTGTTTTCGTATGCACTTTTGTTTTTTTAATACAAGGAGTTTCTATGGAGACAGTTCTACAACTCAACCTGCGGGCCGTATTTAGTAATAATAAAAAAAAACAAGTTTGTGTAATGAATAAAAGCTTTATTCAAACATGAAATAAAAAAATAGTGACAAAGAAAGAAATGATCAGAACTCACAAAGTTGCATAAATATATACTTTCAGAGCAGTTCAGAGACAACATATTTGAAAAGGAAATATAATCGCAACATCTATAAACAAGCAGCGAAATAAAAACAAATCAAGGACGATGCAGAATGATTAATAAAATACAATAAACGATGTCTCTGCTGTACAGGCCTTTTTTTTTTATATCTTCTTTTTTAAAAGTGATCTCATGGTCAAATGCATTAAAGATAGTTGCCTCTGAGAGGTTGCTCATACAGTTAAATCATTGCAGCTCGAGTGAGCAGTGTTATGGTGCTCTGACATAATGCATATTATGCAAAAAACAAAAGTGCATTCCTGGGTGAGAACTGCAGAGTGGCCCACGTTTCACAGTCTCAACATCTGCTGATTGTTGTACAGTGTGACATCTGATGAGCAAGAGAAGTTTGCAGATGGTTTCACTCTGAAAAAATGTCCGTTCTACTTCCGGGCCTGTAAATCGCAAGCGTTTGAAAAAGACTGGACCAAATAAACCGATCATTTGCGCCTCTGATTTATATATTTAAAGTGATGCTAGGATAACTAACGATCATAAAACATGTAGTAGTGAAAGCTGCAGAGGACACCTGCAGCATAATGTTAACTGAGCACTGTTATACAATTGAGTTCACTTTGCTCCGATAAGGCCATGAAGTTAAATAAACCATTAGGCTAAATAAATGTTTACACTCATACCACAATGTATATCCACGCTAACAGTTCAGCAAGCTTCATTCTTATATAAAAAAACAATATCAATAAGGATGCAAAACAAATATTCACACGTGTGTACTGAACAACAGTTTCCCCCTCTATAAAAATAGCTTAAAAATCTGACACATATTTTAGTACAGTGTAGGGTTAAGTTAGTTTTTTTTCTTCTCTTTTACATCTGACAGTTTAATAACAGGCTGGTACATAAGTCCTCTGCTACTCCTTCCCTCCTATGACACTGCCATTCACAGACATAGGGCTTTAAAGACCACCAAAGTCCCAATAAGTAGCGCTAAAGGGAGCAAAAATGAAAGGCATCTTCATCTCATCCCTGCTCTGGACTAAGACTCCATACTCTAAACTGTCTGCAGACAGGTAGCAGTCTTTTCCCTGCACGGAGCTTCACATGCACAGTGCTTTAGTAGTAGAGCAGGACTCCAGGTCCAAGAGAAGAAAGAGTATGGCCAACAGTACAATATGTGCGCTCCATAGCAATGTCAGGATCATTGAAAAGGTGAAGCAGGAAGGACAGAACATGCCACATTTGGCAAACAGAAAACACAGAATCTCTCTCACACAGGAAAAGGGCATCGGAGGGGCAGAGATATTGAACACATAAGCGTTTAGTAACCGATAACCAATAGGGCTGCACAATATATCGGTTTTTTTATTGTCATCGCGATATTGCACGCAGGGATTTTTGAGTTAGTTGAATGAGTATCAGTAGAAAACACTGCCTTTTGTGTACCATGTATATGTTGTCATATAATTACCTTTCAATTTCTTTTCTTTTAGCACTGAAAGTAGCAGAAAGGCAGAACCGAGTGCACTTGAGTTTACCTTTTATTTATCGCGAGTAATACAGTTATCGCAATATTCAACAACGTTATCGCATATTTCCCTTACATCGTGCAGCCCTGATCCACAACTCACTTCCACACACAGAAGCGTGTTGGGAACTGAGACGGGCCCAACCGAAGCGAACTAAAAAGGATACGATTGTGAAATACAACAAACTGGGCAGGAGTCAATGAACAGTAACAGTCAATGTTACATTTCATACACTGCACACGGGCGATAATTATTTTACGAGACAAGCAATAAACATCGCTGTCATCACTACCATCATCATCCACTTTCAGTTAATTCACATAGGCAAAACAATAACACACACACAGCACGCACGCACGATGTTACCTCTACTGTAAAGTGGTGGATAGCGTGTCCCCTGATACCCGAGAATAAAAAAAGCGAACAGAACGCAACACAAGCAGAACGAGTGACACAAACCACTGACATTATAAGGACACTTGAAGAAAGATTGTATTGTTTGGATTAACTAAACGCAGTTGCTATGTACCGCCGTGTTTGCTGGTTATAGCTCGTCAAAGCATATAAAATAATAGCTATCCATAGTTTATGGCAAAAATAAATAACTTAGACCTCTTGCAGCAGTTGTAAAAAGGCCACTGAATGCTTCTGTGTCTGTGTGTCTGTGTGCGTGTGTGTGTGTGTCTGTGAGTGTGTGTGAGTGAGAGAGAGATGCAAACTCAACAGCACAGGTAGGAACTAGCCATAAAGTCTTTTGCCTTAAACCATCATGCATTGTTACCGTATAAAAGACTGAATCACAGCCTCAAACACAGTTTCTTGTTCATGTTTCAAATCATGCCATTATAAAGATATAACTGTATGCATACAGTACAGCATCACAGATTACAGTGCAGCTTCCTCTTGGTAAATCACCAAACCTGGACAAGCCCCTGGTACAGGGAGAAGCTGATTACCAGGCTTGTGGTAAAAGCAAAAGAAAAACAAAGTGCCTCAATCCTGTAACATGTTGGATTTCAAAGGCAGAGGCTGAAAAATAATGGCAGTAAATGATCGAGGAGTTAAAGTACAAGCTTCTGGTTGCAGCTTTGCCAAATACCTAAATAGCACAAATATTCCTCTGGTGTAATTCATTCAGGATCTTTTCCTGACAACAGCGGAACATCGAAGTGCTGACTTGCAGAGTAAGAAAGGCTTTATTTTGGGACTTTAGCCAGTGGCCTGTTTAGTGAGTTTAACTGAATAAGGCCCAAACTTAAAAAAGGACACTCCATACTGTTAATCTGTACATTAACACTTTATATTAAGTTGCCCTGAAGTTCAAATTCACTTTTTAAATGACTGTGACGTGAACTGATTCAAAGTCAAATTAGCGACGAGCGACTCAGTTTAAAAGTAGCCGTAATTTTACACAAAAGGACACTTTGAAATGTATTCTGTTAAAGCATCAAACCCAGCACTGTCCGGCCAACCTCCCATCTGCAGAGAGCCCAAATTAATAATAAACATTTCGAGCAAACAGTAACAATGAACCTTTTCAAAAAAAGGAGTGTCAACCCCAAAAGGACAGTTGTATGGTAAGGTTTCTTAGTGCGCCTAAACATTTGTTTAGGAGAGCAGTAGACAAAATTTGAAGTTGTGTAAAGACATTATGTCACATTGTCAGATCTCCCTCACTCAGTTTTTTCCATCTCTATGAAGCTTTGGCTTTTCTTGCTCGTGGTGATGTTTTCTCCTCAGACTTCACAACTCCATTGGCGGCACCTCCTGACAAGACAAGTGATTAGAAACATTCCTGAGGAAAGCTATTTCAGATGTTCAACAATGAGAAATAATACAAACCCATCTGAAATGAGACTGAAACACATGATCTCATTATGCCCGTTTGGTTGACTGAACAGATGCTGAGGTTCTTGAATACTCACCCCTTGTAGGCTCCCTTTTTTGAGGCTTGCTTTTTGGGCTGACTGCCTTCTTCTTTGAGGCCTGGTTCTGGCTGTGCTCCCTCCACTTTTTCAACTGGAAGTTAATGAATTTCCACATCATCCAAGCCTGAGTCAGGCAGATAGCTGCCAGACAAGTCATCCTGATGGGTGGGGAAGACGCATTTTAAGAACTACAACCGTTAAAGAGATTTAACTTGTGAACAGGAAAACAAAACATTGGCCATTTAGTGGTTTTTAAGTGTAATGTTTGGTGTAAATTAGCTAGGTAGTAAGGCTCTTCCTGTCAATGGCCATCTGGACTTGCCTTATGGTGAGCACATTGAAGTTGCCTTCTGCCAGAGAAAAGCCCTGGTTTTCTGTACGGGGCAGCCCAAAGCCAAACGTCAGAACTGAGAGTGTGAGGGTGAGGAGGCGGGCGATGACAAAAAGTAGTGCCCACAGAGTAAAACTGTAAAGGGGAAGAAGAAAAAAAAGACATCGTATCAAATTGTTGAAATCAGGAAAGCACAAAATGCTAATTGGGGAAAAATGTAAACTTGTTTGTTATATGAATGAAAGAAATACCCCTTCTGCTTGTTCTCATCACTGAAGTAGAAGAGGCGTGACGCGTGGAACAGGAGCTCCACCAGGTAGTGAGGGACCAGCAACACCAGGCCCAGTCGGTGGAGGCTAAACAGACGCAGAGAGACGGACGGCAACACGTGAAGAAAGAGAGGAGACAGCACTGAACGCTATCAGCTATATATACACTCTTTTCTTAGAACATGGCTGTGAACCAAGAGATACAAGACTTTAGTTCCCCACACTACAGTTTGTTTGCTCTTTTTTAGACTATGTTTTGCCTTTAATTACAGTACAGCTGAATATAGACAGGAAAGGGGGAGACATGCGGCAAAGGGCCGGATACAAACTTGGGCCGCTGCAGTAAGGACTCAAAACACAATATGACACCTTACAGTTTCAATTCCCCCAAGATGATCTCTATGGGGTTGTGTGAGGACAATAAAAAAGGAAAGTCTGGAATACTGAGCAACTACTCACTCGAAAAAGAACAATCCCTCCATGCACTTATAGGGTGTAGTAGCTTGGTTTCAGGCACAATGTTTGAGTAGTTTTATACACTCCTGCAGTAACTAAAAGTAACACTGCTTTACACAGTAACACGTTCAAACCGTGTCATCATCAGGCACTGGTTTGAAACATTCTCAGTCATGTTCAGGATATATTAGATCTTTATGAGAGACATACCTAGAGCATGCTTCTTTATTTCATGCTCAGAGGATACCATCAGAAAAGTGAATGATTTGACTCACTTTAAGACATAGGCACCAGTGATGTGGACAACGTAAAGGCAAATGTAATAGAGCTGGCGGGGGATGTCCTCCTGTGGAAATAAAGTAACAGCAGCCGCATCAATTACCACACACGGTACAGTTTGCTGCAAAGGATGAAGTAGCATACTTAACTTTAACATTAAGTATCCTGTAGATTTTTAGTAGTTGTATTTACTGTGTAGTGAAAGATGATTGAATTAACAACCTTTTAGCTTTGATACTATAATACATTTCCGATGCAAATGAGGGATCGAAATACACTTGTCTCTGTATGTACACAAGTGTGCTTGTTTTAGGTATTCCAAGTCCTACATGCTTCATACTGCACATCAGCCGATTCCTCATGGAGACACATGGAAACGCCAGCGAGGATTAGCAGCGGTAAGAGGTTAACCGACTGAAGTATACACACCACTGCACTCATCTTAGGTTACAGACTGCAGAGGACATTACACAAACACTTCTTCAGTTAACATGTTATATGTGGCTCTAATCCCAAATTAAAAAGTAGAAACATTTTACATTCACTTGGGCTAATGTGCCAGCTCACATCTGCAATACGAGACCACTGATTTACATAAATAATAACTTGCTTATAAGTAAGACATTATCTTAAACGACCCTTACCTTCCGTACTTTTTGAAAGTACAGCTCAGGAAGTGCATGGAGCCAATAGGCAATTTGGCAAATGTAGAAGAACTTGACCTGAAAACTAGACAGAGGACAGTTTGTGCAGAGGTGAGAGACCGGGGGTTATTTGGGCTCGGACAGAAGTTATATCACCTTAATATACAATAGAGCATGTTGTGCGTGGAGCACATGAAACAATTGGAATTAAGTGTTAAAGCTTTTTAAAATATGAGCTTCTGATGTGTCGGAGTCTTTACTTACACCATGTGAGTGTGTGGGTACCCCTCCCATAAGAAAGTAGGATTTGTTGCAAAGTCTTCCTGTGAGAGAAGAAGAGACACGACATAAGATAAAGCCTAATGCAGGCTGGCACAGAGTGTCTCTGTGACTCCCGACCCTCGTACCGCTGTAAGGATGCTGCAGCCCCAGATGAAGGAGAACAGGTAGAACGCTGCGAGCTGTCCAGACTCGTTGAACTTGCTGTGTTTGGTTTTTGACAGGTGCAACCTCCTGTTCATTTTCTGAAATTAAACAACACAGTACACAAGGTGAACACATTAATATCTCACGTTGATACAGAGGACATAGTTAGTGTGTTCCTTTTTCATTTTTAAAGTATGCGTCGCATGTTTAGTTACTCACATCTCAAAACAAAGATATTAGTACATGAATTATCATGACTTGATTTATGAGGAAAAGCAGGTTAAGCGTAAACCCCTGCTGTTACTGAGTAATGACTGTCACAGCTCTGACATTAATGTTATTAGTATTAATAGAGTAGCTGTGCGAGTTTTCCACATTTTCCTTCTTGCATTAATGTTCTTTTTTAAAGTCTTTCTTCCGTCAAGCTCAGGAAGTAAAGTAGGTCATCTGTTAATCGCATGGGTTTGACACTCCATATCTCGAAGTGCCCTTGAGCAGGACATTGAACCCCACATTGAACGCATCTTGTACACAGAACGAGGACTGAGGATTGTCTCCGTCTCTTAAAACTGTAAGGGTGTAAAGAAGTGACGGCCAGTGGGAACAGGAGGAACATAACAAGCAAGCAAAACCTGCTTCAATGTTCACACTATTGTTTTAGAGGCATGCATGAAAAGAGAGACAGATATCTTTAAAAACATCTGTGTTGAATGTGGTCCGTAAAAAAGGATTTTCATGTTTGGGATAAAAATATATTTAAAAATTCTATTGATGATTTCCCACCGGGAACTGACATCAAAGACAAAATATATCAGAAGAAACATGAACATCTTTTCATTTATTATTGTTTAGTCCACATGCAGCTGGAAGGATTGGACCTTATTACTTACAAACAGCTATCATGGACCAGAACAGAGCAAACACATACGGCGTTATTTGATGCTTTTGAAATGAAAACTAGACACATCTGACAGTGTGCAAGCTGCCAAAATAAAGGCGGGGAGATTCTTCAGCACAGTTTCTGTTTCCCTCATGTTGTGTTTATACAAAATAATATGCCTCCATGTGCAAACAATAACAAACACAAGGAGCCAATATGATGACTGTGGAGTTTGGATACTGATGTACTCACGTCGAGAATATATTCTTGTATCAAGGCATGAAGGATGACCGCGATAAGCAGGTAGAAAAACACAGTGGCCGCATCTTTAGGGCCATACTGATAAAGGTTCACTGGATCACTTTTCTCATCTGCAACAAAAGAGAAACACAAAGTTAAAACCGTAGTGCCTAAACAATGACTAAAATCATCTACCAATGCAGTAAACTTGAGTTATCTTAAGAATACCGAAACGATTTCTATGCTTATCAACTTCAACTCACCGAGAACTTGTGTTACATTGTACTGGACTGTGATGAACATGATGGCAAACTTGGCTGTGACCTGGAACACAAAGACAGAAACAAGATCAATGGAGAGATTCTGAGATGAGAGAGAGTTTAGTCACTGACCACGGATGTATTTCATACAAAGGAAGCCAAGCCTTTGTTTTAATACGTGTGTGCGTCATCCTCGTGGATGTTGGGGAACCCTACTCTCAGGCGTGATAACTTTTTTCGACAGGTGCACATAATCATCATTTCATGCACATATGGTATGAAAGTAGTGAGGACTGCTGTGTCCGTGCAACATCCTGAATTCACTGAGTCCCATAACTGGGGTCTGGGGACTTCCAGGGGCTGCCTGCAGGGGCTCTAGCAAAGAAAATTAGTATATTTTAAAGTTCACAATCATTGCTACAATGACTCTCATTGAGTCCAGATGAGTGTGAATCATTCACTTCACTTCCCTCTTCAGGAAAGGCATTGGCAATTGTGCACCAAGCTTTACAACCCATCTTTATCTGTACAGGTAAAGCTTAATTAAGATTAAATCTGATACAATATTTTAAGTGTGGTGGCTGGGTTGGGGGGACAGGTCAGTATATTGTTTCATTCAAAATCAGCTATAGTGTATCTGTCCAACCAAAGGGCTGGTAGTCAAATGTGTAGCATGCAGGCAGATATTCAGCCTGACTATCTTGTTGCCAAAGGCCAGATACATGTATTGATTTCCTATGGAGGCAATGGGTTAGCCGACTGGTAAAATGACCTGTTAGCTGTGCCAGTGGGCCTCCTCGCCATCTTCTTTGGCAATCAGTGAGACACATGAGAAGGGAAGGAGAGAGACACGCTAGCGCCCTGCCCCTGGAGTGCTGCTGTCATGTCAGCTAACGATAGTTAGCAGCAGCTAGCATCTCTCGGCTAACCACAGCTCCTGTCCAAGCACACAGTACCTCGAACATCAGGCCGAGGAGGATAATCATGGCCAAACACGAGACCATGTCGGCGTGATTCTGGATCACAAACTCGTGGCTCAGCACCGGCGGACTCTTGTTCTTCTTGCGGAACCCCATGGCTCACCGACGCGGCTCTCCCTTCTCTGGCTCAGGGCTTCAAGCTGCGTTGGAGCTAGCTTCCCCCCCCTCCCGCTGCACGGCTACTGTTGTCGGCCTCAACGGATGGATGTTTTGCCGATCGCTCCGCTGCAGTCCGTACGCACAGTGAACTGCTGCTCGTGTGTTTAAAAACAGTCATGAAGATGCATCGCACCACACCAAACACTACAGCACAACACCCACTTTCCCCCCCCCTGCCTGGTGAAGTCAGATGACGGGTCCTCCCACTTCAAAAGCCCATTCATGAACCGCCCAGTGTCATTGACGTAGAAGGAGAACCCAGGCCCGTGGTGCATTCAGGGGCTCCTCCAACACATTTATATTTCTCAATATTTTTTAGATATTGAAATTAATTTAATTTAATTTTCATGTTGCAATGATGAATCAGAATCTCTGACGCATTTATTGGACATTTGTATACACTCTGTTACTTTCTGGCCTCGAAGCAAAGATTTAATATTATGTAAAACTGATTATAAAATAACAATGTAGTTTTAAAATGTCATTATACATTTTGAACACAATACATATAACATTGAATTCTTTGTAAATGTATTGTTAAATATGGTCAAGTCAACATACAATGACTGCACAATAACAAAAGCTAACCCCAATTTCACTGTATCTTTTAATGTGAATTCAATTCAGAATATATTTTTTAAAAATGTAATATTTTATATATATATATATATATACTAAAATAATATATATATATATACTAAAATAATAATAATAATAATAATAATAAATAAAAAAAAATATATATATATATATATATATAAAAATAAAGTAATAAAACTGTCAAACTGTATGGTGAACTCTTAAAATAAGAATAATGTGTGTTCTTTTCAGGCTATAGTTTTATATTATTTAAGTTTATTCATCCTATTTAAAAAAAAAATGTATTATTGTTTTTCTGTATCATTATGTTGAGTACATGTCTGCAATGTTTGAATTTGAATCCATTGTCAAACCAAGACTTCTCAATACACGTGTTTGTTTGGAAAAAAATGTAACATCTTCTTACAGGCAACAAGAACACAAAAAGGTTAATTTCTTATTCATGTCCCGATGATTTTCCATTATCATTAACAACTGTAGCCAGACAAATAACTATCGTTCTACAATGAAATGCAAACTGCATGCAAAATACAAAAGCCCTGCTTTTAATATAACTGTTGTCACTGTGACACTGAAGATCTGTTTTGTATGTTTAGTTTGCTTGAGTGGTACCTTTTTGTTTTACTTTACACCCCACTATATTGTACTTTTTACTACATTCATCTGACGTAAAGTTACAAGTTACTTTTTAAATAAACGACAAACAACAACGATTGATTAAACCGCAAACCCATATTTAAGTAAAGTCACGTAACATTTTATTTTGAAAAAAGAAGACCGGAAGTCGCAATTTTGTGTGGTTGATAGTGCTCCCCTTTAATAGTCAATTATCAGGTAATAAATCATATGATGGTGACTTTAACGTGTTTCTTCTGATTTAACGGTAATTTACGGTCAAATTACGGAGAAAACCAACGGTCAGGTAACTAACGTTGACCTGGCGTTCATGACGCACGATCCCATCATTACTGAGAACGTGTAATGTTAGCTAACGTTTCAACTGCCGTCACTTAAGCTAATTATCCGTTAATCGAAGTTTCTTTGAGGCTGTAGGGGCGGTGTTGATTGTCTTATATACGCTAGCGAAAGTCATTTGTTGTTTAGGTAAATGCTAACCTTAGTATTTTGTGGCTTTATCTGGGCCGTTTAACATGACTGTTTATCTAATGCCGTAGCTATATTTGTTACTCAATAATTTGCAGCATAACGTCAGTGAACGTCAGTTCACAAGACGCATCCAGGTGACTCAAGTTAAAAACACTTTTGGTTCTTTGCCGCTAGAGGTCAGTATGACACAGAACCGGTATAGCAGGAACTTAGTTAACCCTCCTCATTTTACACAAGTACAACGTGACGTAACGTTACATTACTTAACAACAATATTAATACTTAAAATACGAACAGTTCACATTTAAAATATAAAATGAGTTTAGATGTATTCGTCGCCCGGCTAGCTCAGTCGGTAGAGCATGAGACTCTTAATCTCAGGGTCGTGGGTTCGAGCCCCACGTTGGGCGCATAATCTTTTCCGCTTTGTCATACGTTGTCATAAAAGTGCACTTGGCTTTACTGTGCACCGTGCAATGCTACCACGACGAGAGACGACACTATAATTGTAAAGACAATGTTCAGTGCTAGTGTTTTATTCGATTTCATTATATTGAAGGGGTTTTCCAAATATTTTGAAACCCCCTTCTAATTCTGTGGAGGCCATCATGTGTATGGGAAGCTAATCTAACACTGTAAGTCTAACACATTGCTTGTAAAGTATGTTTTAATGTAGACAATAGACTATAGCAAGTTAGGAAGCAATAGTTTGTGTTGGTGTTGTAATTGATTGCATTACATTAAACATTTTCTTCACATATCCACACATCCACATTTATGGAGGAATAAACTTCTTTCAATATAATGCAGTCTGGTATAACAGTATTAATTACAGCCATACAAATGACCTAAGAGCAGTGTCAACAACTGATTCAGTTAAAAAAGGAACAATATCCGAAAGACATTGAATATTGTATTCATAGCAGAGTTATTATATAGGATTTCATTATATCATATTTTTTGAATTTTATATTTTATCACTGCTGCAAAATGTCAAAAGGACAACTAAAACTGGTGTTTTATTCAGCCGTGTTTAATCATTAATTATCACTGTTACAGCACAGACTTTATACAAAGCTCCTCCAGTGTCAAATTTCAATTTTCGTATTTCCTCTCTTGGAGAAGGAAATTTAATTATATTTACTGAGAACATGGGCTTGTACATTTATTATGAGGTTATTACAGTAACACCAGTAATGTGTGGAATACATAAGACATGGCTTCCTCAAAACTCTTTTTTACTTTCCTTTACAAAACATCATAAAAGTGTTTTGACTGTACAATTTATCTTTTTAGCTGCCTAATTTTATTTTCCTTTTTTTTTTTATTGCAGACTGAATAGCCAAAATAGGTGAGGAGCCACAGCCTCTCTTTTCTCTGGAAACTGCCAAGAGGGAGGGAGGAGTTTAAACAAAGGCCCTCTCCACATAAAAAAAAAATGGAGGCTTGTGCAGAGAAGCCATGGTGTCCTGCTCCTCACAGTCTACATGCTGCCATTTCTACTTCTAAAGCCTTCAAATAAGACAACTACCACCAGGTTCTACACTTGGAAGCTTCAAAACATTGTTACACGGGGTTTGTACGTCGAAAATACTCATATTAATCATGTTATTTTGTGGTTTTAGGCCTAGCTCTCTGCTTATTTTCTTCCCCTGTCTCTGACACTCACAGTGCTGCCCCTGCCTGCACTGAACAAAGATAATTACTCAGGAAACATTTCGGCCAATCAGACGCGGCCTTGTATCCTGCCTGTGAGAGAAGCGACCAGTCAGGATCTGGCTAACAGCACTCGGGCCTGATCGCCTTGCCTGAAGAACGGAGCCTTCCCCGGCTGAGGGCTGAGAGTGTCCTCCATGTTTTATAAGTGTTGACATAACAGTGTGTCAGGCAGCCATGCATCCACAGAGGTAAGCTCTGTCTTTTTTATCTTAACTCTCTGATAACAACATGGCTTCCTTCTTGTCGTTGTGGTGACTGTTGGTTTCTCATGATGAATGTGCACACCTTAAAAAATAGTTTAGTGTGCAGGAGGAGGAGCTGGGGTGGATTGGAGGCCTCGCCAGGCCTCTCTGCTCCACAGTGCTGAGGGTGGGGGGTTGGGTAACGACTCTCACCCCTGCTCTCTCTCTGTGTCTCAGGGTCACATGGGTGCCCCAGACAACCAGGCTGCCATACAGGAGGCAGGGTGGACCATGGCAAATCCTGTTCCTTTTTTATAATGCAAAAGAGTGTTAGATTTAAAAATGGCACCCACATCTCCTCTCTGTTGTGGCAGTCTTGTGTTGTAGCCTGGCAGAGAAAGAATGGGGGATGGGCAGTGGAGGAGGAGGAGTAGGGGGGGGGGGTGGGTTTATTATGTACTCTTTGTAAGTGAATTGGCTCTATGCTGTTTTCTTGTGTGTCATGCCAGGCCGGGGAATAGACGTGGGGGGCAACAGATGTGCTTGTTAGGAGGACAAGGAGTGCAGGGCATAACTGAATACTGGTTTTCAGACTTGCTATTGTACATGTAAAATAAATTGTCCAGAAGCTGAAAACTGTACGACTTAATACACGTTAAAAAAAAACAAAAAACTGTAGAGTTTCTACACTCCACATTGATGAGAGGATGAGCCCACATGAAACAAAACTATTGTCAGAGGGGGATCCTCCGCCAAATCCTCCAATCGAATCTTTATGAAATAAAATGTTGAGACTCCGGTTACTTCTATTTTAAAGCCAAAGGCCCTGAGTTTACAGCTCTGAGCTTCGTCCTCTTTTATAAGAATATTGTGAAACTGCTTCCTCCACTCTGTGATCCTCAGAAAGACAGGGGCCATTTTGTGTTTGGCTCTCCTTAGGAGAACTGTAGTCTTCTCTTTACAGATCACACAGCAGGGACAGAGCAACAACACCAGACTAAACAGGTTTTTACATGACGTGTGTGTGTGTGTGTGTGTTTGTTTGTGTACATGTTGCAATATTTTCTCTTATCCCCTTTTGGTAATCTGTGCTCTTTTTTTGTTTTGCATGAACCAGAAATGTCATTGATACATAGAGATAAAAAAAAAGGAAAAGAAGCAGTTTTCTATCAATGTGTTTTTATAAGAAATCAACACAAAGACAAAGATTATGAGTAAACTCTTCACTCTTTGTTGCACTTGTATATTTTTCAGAGCTCTGACTGTACAATGTGTTACATAATGTTTCACTGTTTTAGCAGTCTCAACTGCGTGGGGGGAAACGGAGGACGTTCTCTTTTTCTTGTGGCCTGACACGAGATGTGTTTCATCTGCACGACAGCCACAAAATAGTAACATTAGTCAGTGTTTCCTCTCTCTGTAAAACCAGAAAGTTAACTTTTACTACTGCACAGTAATGATTTACTTCACAGTGATTGAGCCTGAGATATAAATGCTACATTGATAGTTAGAAATGTGAGCAATGTGTAACGTCGTGGTGTGGCATGGCCTCCTTTTGCAACGTAGCAGCTAAACAGGACGGCAGAGGTTGAATAGCAGAAACACTTGAGTTATGCATCAAAACCAAATATAATCTCCAACAACTTTATTTTTTTCAAATCCCCCGTCATAATCAAGAAGGGCAAACTAAAGTGACGGACTATAAACCGTCTGATGCAGGGGGAAATCTCTGCATTGCAGCAAAAATGCTTTTTAAGAGGAAGAGGGGAGCCTGCACACTGTGATACGTGTGGTATAGCACAGCCGACCAATAATGTTCCACCCTGTTGGCCCTCCAGCCAATTGCAGCTGCAGTTGAGGTTAAAGATTGACAATCAGAGGGAGAGCAGCAGGGAGAGCAAGGGCCTTCTGGAAAATTCCACAGCCATCTTTGATTCACCCTGTACAGCCTTATATAAATCCAGGTCAAATCTTTCTTTAATACAGGTTATTCTGTGCATACTTGTAGTATAGTTTTGTGTTGATCCATTGTTTTAACATTGTGAAGGATTCGCGCTAAAACGGGCATCTTTATGTAGTTAAAATAATTTTATTAAATGTAAAGAAGGACCTTCTGCTTTTTATTTAGTTTTTGTTGATTTCAGGAAGAAAAGAAAAGGCTAATAGGAAGTGTTTCTTTTGTCTGCATGTGGTTGTCTTTTAAAAGCTGAATGTCTCTTGTTATTGTATAAAGCCTAATAATCTCTCTGGGGTTTTGTGCAGCACGGTGAGTAGGATGTTTTGCAGTCAATGGTATTAATACCAAGTGTTTCCAGTGGCAGTTCCAGAGCAGAGTACAGTAATGATGTTTGCATCGAATGGCTTTCCTGGACTGCCATATAGAGAGGCCATTTGTTCACATATTTGTCTGTTTGGTGTGTAAGTACCGCACATTCTTTTAGGTATAGAGAATAGCTTTGCCAGGATCTCAGTGTGGCTTCACAGTGACGGTCTCTCTTTCTTCAAAATGAAATCTAATTATTCTATGACAGCAGTATTCAGGGAAGGAGGCAAGCCAAGATCGAGGACATAAAAAAAAAAAAAGGAGATGAGTGCTTCTCATTTTGCTGGATTTTCCCGCGTCTCCCTCTCTGTGTTCTACCTCTTATCTCTGTGATCGTCCGTGAAGGTTTGACTTGACATAGCTGTGTTTTTTTTTTTAAATGTTGGACTGTAATCTCCACAGATCTCTCTGGTCCTCCTGCATGGATGTGCCAGTGCCTGAGTCTGAGCCTCGGAGTGGGGGATGGGGGAGAGGGGGGAGGGGAGCAAGCTGTGGCCTCCATTTTCTGTGACGAGAGAACCCTGCTCGTCTCTCACAGGAGTGGAATCTAAAAGGCATTGAGTCAGTGTTATTTCCTTTTTGTCCATCAGGTACTACTTGCAGAGGGGAATACTGTGTGTTTTCTTGAACCCGCGTCTCCCTGGAATATATCCCAGAATCTGCTGAGGATTTATTTGCCTTGTGTGATGGATCATAGCTCCTGATCTGAGAATGTGTTTTGGATCAGCATACTTTTTCTCTGTTGGTCATCCTGTGTTCCCTGGTAGTTGCAGCAATGGCTTAAGTGTGTATATATTATAGGGTTGTGGCACTTTGTTCAGCAGCTCTTCCTGCTATAGCGACTGCTCTCTCTTTTCAGGGCTGTGGTACACGTAGCAGAGCGGCTTGGCTAACGTTTTCTTATTTTCATGTGGGCCTCGTTTGTTCACTCAGTCCGGAACAGGAAGGCCCCGGAGGGGTTGGGGTGCGTGTGTGCGTGTGCGTGTGTGTGTCTGTGTGTGACTGTTGGCAGGCTGAAACAAGGAAACCCATATGCCATATTTTTATAGAAACTCTGCTCAACCCATGTTTGACATTTTCCAGGCTACGCAGGTTATGATGCAGTTATTTTATGTTTCAGTTTGATAAGCTGTCTGTGATTGCCAGTCTGAAAGAACAAGGGATGCATTCAGAATAGCTTTGATGATTGTGAAGTGTTTGCTTTGTCACAGTATCTGGTGTTTTGTCTGGTATAAGGAAGATATTTTAATCATTGTTACACCTGAATTGTGTAGCAAACATCAAGGTTGACTTGGTGTTTAAATGGGTGTAGGTGTAATTGCTGATGTGATCACATCTAATCCCTTTCAGTCATTAAACCCTTTTTGAGGATAGTGAACTGACATTTGATCAACTTTGTGAGGAATGTCTCTTTAAGGGTGGAGGAGGGGGCATGAACAGCATTCCTTTACTTTCAGAAGAGGGGGGGGAAAAAAAGCTTATCCCACAAATGTGGTTGACCTTTGAGTCAGCCTGTAAACCCATCATCCTAGCTGGAAACCAGAGCTGCGGGCAAAGCTATGAACTGGTCAAGTGTGTGACCTGTCAGGGGTCTTTGGGAAGGTTTTCTTCTCGGGGCTTGTGAATAAAGGAGACATCCTTGGAACAGGGCCCTCTGTCGCTCTGACAAAGGAGGAGCCAAATACTCAAAGACTTTCATTTATCGCCAGAACCCCTTTATTCTCATCCTTTTTTTTTTTTTTCCTCAGAGGAAATGAGATGAGAGCAAGACGGGAGCCCTCGGAAATCAGTCTTTCCCGTGCTAGACGGATGCATGTTGGATCTAGTGTATTCTTCACTTTTGAATTGTTTCATAATTTAAGATGTATAAACCTGTTTACATCAGCTTTGTAAACACAGTAGGATAAAAACATACAAAATGCTCATGTAAGTCCACAATTACATATGTGAATATTTCTTAAATGGATAATGTGTGGTGTACTAATGTACAGCTTGGATGAAGGACCGTGATTTAAACATGAATTTGGCCAAGAAAGCTGCTTTTTAAATATACATGCCTTGAAGATTTAGGTCAAAGATGTTTTTAGATATACCTCGTTTGAAGTTTGTTAGATGGATCTCTCGCTATTTGTTTCCAAGAATGGGCCCAAATCCTTCGGGGTCACCCTGTTGTTACTAAAGGGGCTTGAGAGGTAGCAGAAACGTTTACTGTTAATGAGACTCTGTCCCTCCAGTAGTATGGACCAACTCCCTCTGGCGTTCTCCTTACGATAGGTCTGTTCACTCTTTATTATAAAGAAAGCGCAGCAAAGATTAGGATCTAATCGGACTGCAATCTATAGCTGCAATGTCCCCTGAAGGACCGAGTCGCAGGATTAATAAAATGGCCATATGTGTTGTGAATATTAACTTGTGCTTAGCGGAGAGGAGCGTTGCTATGGTGATTGTTCCTCTTAAAGCATAAAGAACGTACTCGGAATTGTTTGTCGCTGATGATATGGAAAAAGGATTTAAACTTGGTAGCACGATGTCAGATGTGCTGAAATGAAATCAACTAATAACAATGGAAACCTGCAGAGTCCCTATTGACGGACCCTCTGGGACCTCGGTGCCTTAGGTGGTGTTCCACTTGTTTACTGTTATGCTGATGTGGTTTCTGAACACCCTTTCTGACTTTGTGTTTGCCTCCTTTTTCTGTGTGCTCTTGTTTGGTGCTCAGCAGTCTGGCTGAGGAGGAGATAAAGACAGAGTCTGACGTGGTAGAGGGGATGGAGGCATCTGTACGATCCAAAGGTAAGTCTCTCTAGGGCCGAGCACCTCTCGTGTAGAGTCAAACATCTTCGGCGTCTTTGTTGAACGAGAATTTAGATGTTGTTTACTGTAAGTTAACGAGACAAAGACAATCCATTACGCCTGGCTGCCTGCCTGATTTTAGACATTTGTTTCAAGTATCAACGCAGGGTCTTGTTAGTTCAGAGGGAGCCCTCAAGCTATTTGTTAGTATAAAGTGGTAATATAATATGTACAAGTGGCATCTTCAATAATAATTAGATCAGTTGGCTGTCTGTAGTAGATGAGCACTGCATCTGACCATTGAATTTCTCAGGTAAAACTAACTGCAATTTGCATTTTCTTAGAGAAACTAAGTTCTAAGAATGTGGGATGATGTTTTAGGATTGTTTCCTCCCTCTTATTTATTCTAGGAATGGCTAAATTACTGTCATGGCACCCGTGTTTTAATCTTCTTAAGCTTGTGTTGAGTGTAGTGAACAATACAAGCCATCGTGTGAGGACCTGATTGTCTTTCTGCTCCCAGTCCCTGATCCACCGGCGTTAGCAGAACGACCTGTGGTACCACAGAAGAGAAAGGTCTCCAGTCCCACCCATTCCTCCAATGGACACTCTCCCTCAGACACCTCCCCTAGCCCTCTCAAGAAAAAGAAGAAGCCTGGGGCCATCAACAACAAAGACCAGGTAAGTGCTATAGTATACTCATTTCAGGATCTGGCGTGCTCTCAAAGGCTGTGGCTAAGGGTGTACTCGCAGCAGGAGGTAGTGGAGGTCTGACCTTCAGTTAGCGAAGGAGATGGCGCCAAAGATGATCCAAAGCAAATGGTTCAGCTCAACTCACTTTTATTAACAGGTGCGTTTCCCCATTTCGTTTCCCACTTCGGATAGTACCCCCTCAGTGTGGCTGAGCGCCGTATAATGTTTACAAGCGAGTCAGGCACAACACATCAATGGTCAGGCAGCTGTACTTCTTCTCCCTCTGTACTGAACGCAGACTGGTGCTACAGTGACTCACTATCGCCTCTAGAGGAACAAGTGGTATTACAAGACTGGACGGAGCGGAACTAGTCAGTTAGCATGCTAATTTCAGTAGATATCTCTGCAACACGATACATAGACGCCTTTGACATAACGTCAACACTGTTACCTCTTCACACTCTGTTAAGTTCATTATAAATTCTGGCATATCTTACACAGTGAACTTTTAAGACGTCTCTCAAAGGTATTCATATTGTTTAACATCTGAAAAGTGCCACAAATGGGTTAAGTATGAAATGAAAAAGAAGCACTTGAGTTAAAACTGTGGCTCCTTTCTTATCTCCACATAACTGCCATCGGGCATGGTGTGAATGTCTGATTGTCAGTTTCCAAAATTGTTAACACAGCCTGTCCGACAAGCAGTTCAGATGGGGGGGGGGTATAGTGGCACCCCTTTAGTCTTTTTCTCTAACCTATTCCCTTCTCCCACCAAAATTAGCGTGTAAATGCAGGTTCTTTTATACACAGGACAGCCTTCTAAAAATAGGCGACAGCCTCCTTTCACGTTTCGCGAGTAGACGAGTATACCGCTCTGTTTTTTTTCCTGGTGTGTCACAAACGCACCGGCCAGGAAACAGTGGAAAAAAAAACAGTTACTACTTGTTTTATATCTGTTACTGAATTAGTCTCTCTTTGAAACTCTCAACCCAGAATTGGTGATTGTTGGAACAGTGGAAAGACTAACAAAGACATTTTCTTCACGAGTTTTATTTTTGGCATTCTCTGCAGAGAAAGCTCATTGACGGACATCTTTCTTGGTCAAAAACATGCCACCTGCGAGAGCACGCCAATTTAGAGTTTTGACTGTAGTATATTGTCTTATATTGTATTATAGTCTAAAGACGGACAAACGTTTGGATGTAACCTGCTGCGACTGTGGCGATGTCTTGTTGTGATAGGTGTGTAGGTTTGGAGCAGTGCCATGGTCGGCTCCCAGATTATTATTTTTTGACATTTGCATATTTTTATGAATCACATCTGGTCATTTATGTCCTGTTGTTTTGCTGAATTTAAGTGTTATGCATTTTGATGATGGATGACTCTGATGCATATGTTTTATGTAACTGCTTGTTAAATTAATGTGGTCCCTTTTTAAAAAAAAAAAAAACTTGCATGACATATAAAGATAACGCTAGGGCTGAACAATTACTCAAAATCTAAATATTGTCATGCTGCAGGGATATCCTGCCCTACAAATCCTATTCTACAAACATCTTTGTTTTGTACAGATTCCTGCAAAATCACACCAACGTTAATGTTTTTCATTCAAAAATATACCTTTTTAATATCACAAACTGTCACAAAAAAATCTAAAATAACAGCAATTCGATTTTTCAACATTTTTATTGCATTTTCGTATAATATTTTGACCGAGTTTATATGATCTTTGATTGCCAAATAAGCTACAATTGAATTGAATTACTACTCCACTACTAATTTATACTTAACACTGATTTGGGGTAAGCTTAAGACTTAAGCTTTAGATCATCTTGAGCAGTGAAAGCCGATGCATCAGCTTCTATTCATCCATTAATGTATCATCAGCAAAGTACTAGTATCAGCAAAGGCACTGTGTTTAATTTAATTATAACATTAAAGCTGTTCTCCTCAAGCTCACACCCTGAAACCGGCTGGGTTAGTCTTGTTGCAGAGTCGAAACAGTCACGTGACCAGATGTTCAGATAGTTTACTTGTTGGCTTTAAAATGTGTTGTGTTTATGAATTATAATGCCCTCTATGCTGCTTACCCTGCTTATCCCACCTTATTGCTGTCTTGTTTCTGTTGCACTGCACCTTTTTTGTGTTCCTGCGTGTTTTTGAAACCTGCCCCCTTGTTTCTCTTGCCTGCATTTCAGTCAGAGCTAAGACATGGTCCCTTTTACTATATGAAGCAGCCAGCACTCACCACAGACCCTGTTGATGTTGTACCGCAGGACGGCAGGAACGACTTCTACTGCTGGCTGTGCCACCGCGAGGGCCAGGTGCTCTGCTGTGAGCTCTGCCCCAGGGTGTACCACGCCAAGTGCCTCAAACTACCAGCCGAGCCCGACGGCGACTGGTTCTGTCCAGAGTGTGAGGTATCTCGCAGAAGGCGTGTAGTGGTGTGGCTGTACACAAATTATTGTGGCAAAGCACAATCTGGCTTGCTTAGTAGACAAAAGGGGTGTCTGATCATGTGCCATGAGCAGCTTCAGCTAAAGAGACATCGGTGGTATCACCTGCTTTTGTCTGTGGTTGATCCTAAAACCTACAGACCCCTTGGCCCTCCATGACACATGGTGTGACACCCCGGCAAGCTAATTGCTCACACTGCAAGTTTGAGCGATGTTAGGTGATTGAAGTTTTGATCTGCTCCATAACATTTAGGCAAATTTAATATACACTTCTTTTCATTGGCACAATTATTAATATTATGTACAAACTCAAAAGAAAGCATGTACATTTACAAAAGTTAAGATGCAAGTTTATATTAGTATCCATATCCTTTTGATTGGTGTTTGTTGTTTTCAGTATTTGTTCATTTATGTCATTAATTAATAAACTTTTTATTTTTGTTGCAGAAAATAACAGTTGCTGAATGCATTGAAACCCAGAGCAAGGCAATGACGATGCTGACATTAGACCAACTCTCCTACTTGCTCAAATTCGCACTCCAAAAGATTAAACAGCCTGGGGTAAGAGCCTGTAAAGAACCATTGTATGCTGGTTCAATAGGCCTCTTATAATCCTCCTAAATTCAACAAAATGTTGCATTTAAAGCCCCTTGAGGAAAATGTGATATTAGACTATATATATAAATAAAATTGACTTGAATTAACTTTTATATTAAAAAATAAAGGTCCAGGATATATATCCAGGACATGAGACATCTAACATTTTGGCTAACTCATTGTTTCATTTTTTGTCTAAAATGAGCAGACTGAACCTTTTCAGAAGCCCGTGTCTCTGGAACAGCATCCGGATTATGCAGAGTACATTTTCCACGCCATGGACCTGTGTACTTTAGAGAAGGTAACATTTCTTTCTTTTTTCTTTTTCTCTAACAAAAGAGTAGATGAAGAACTAAAGAGTACACTGTAGTACACAAGAAAAGAATACAAGATACACTATCTAAAACAAAGCATAAGATTTGTGTCTCCGTTTTTATAATGTATAATTATCTTCTTTGAATTGTTTTGTCTTTGATTTAGTTATTTTCTCTTTTTAATAGAATATCAAAAAGAAAATATATGGCTGCACCGAAGCCTTTCTTGCTGACATGAAATGGATTTTACACAACTGCATCATCTATAATGGAGGTAAGCTACAGATGTATCCATAATCCCTCTACTCAGCTAATTTATAATATAAATTAAGATTGTGACTTTATTCCAGGCAATCACAAATTAACAGCAACTGCAAAAGTCATCATCAAGATTTGTGAACATGAGGTAAGGAGCTTCACTAACCTAATAATAGAACATATTCTGTAGATGTGTCTGATTTATAAATGAATTACATCTTTGTCATTTAATGTGTTTCTAGATGAATGAAATTGAGGTGTGTCCAGAGTGCTACCTGTCTTCATGCCAAAAAAGGGACAACTGGTTTTGTGAGCCATGTGTAAGTCCACGATACTAGGTTTATACCTTTTTAGTTCAGATTTTAGATCTGTGAGGAATTGATGTAATATGTTTGTTCCTAATAGAGTCAACCCCACCCCCTAGTCTGGGCTAAGCTAAAGGGCTTTCCCTTCTGGCCAGCAAAAGCACTTCGGGATAAGGACGGGCAGGTAGACGCACGCTTCTTTGGGCAACATGACAGGTGAGAGACGCGTTTGAGCATCGTAGAGGAAATGTGTGTGGCTCTACAGTATGTATTAGGGATGTTGGACCAAAACTAAAACCTGTTTAGTATCCTGGTTATTCTAATTTACTGAATGTTTTATTGTGCCTATATGTAGGGCCTGGGTCCCCATCAACAACTGCTACCTCATGTCCAAAGAGATCCCTTTCTCTGTGAAGAAGACAAAGAGCATTTTCAACAGTGCCATGCAAGAGATGGAAGTTTATGTGGAAAACATTCGGAAGAAATTTGGGGTCTTCAACTATGCACCCTTCCGCACTCCCTTCACACCCAACAACCAGCTACAGATGCTCCTGGACCCCTCCAACCCCAGTGCTGGGACCGTGAAAACAGAGAAACCAGATAAACTTCGCTTCAACTTTGACATAACCGCGTCTCCTAAAATGGTCCTCGGCAAGAGTTCCACACCCAGTGGCATGAGTCGGAGGGTCTCGATGACAGACATGCCTCGGTCTCCCATGAGCACCAACTCCTCGGTTCACACAGGGTCCGATGGGGAGCAGGATATGGAAAAGCCCGGCAGGAATCCTGCCTTCCACTACAGCACTGGAGAGGAATCAATGGATTGTACTGGTAAATACATTTGAAAGTTTCTATGATCTCTTCAGCGGACGTTGAAGTCACATGCTTCATGCATGTCGTCATTTAATCGCTAAATCTGTTTCCGTTGCACTTTATCGCATTTTGCTTTTTATGGATAAATCAACTTTTCCACCGCATCAAAGCTTAAAACGTTTTTGCGTTATTTCAAGATTTCAGTTTTCACTATGCACAAATTTGAAAGAGCATAAAAACAGGTTAATGGTAATGCACCTAGTGGGAAAGGGGTCGCTCGTAGAGCTGAACCCACCGAGAAATGTCACCTAAAAATGTGGCTGTCCGGCCAATTGGTAGAGAACAAACCAGAGCGAAAAGAAGAGTAACAATTGGACTTCATCAGGTGGCCAGAGACACGACTCTGAATTAATTATAATGTTGCTCCATAACTGCTTTATTTGTAAATATTTATTTTATTTAATCTTTATTCAACCAGGCAAGTCATTATAAACATTATACTATTGTTATTTACAATAGGCAACTGTCTTTCATGACTGGAGTGATGCTGTTCTAAAAATCATTTTACATTTGTTATTGCAGCATCTCCTTTCTCAGGCAAGATGGGTCCTGCAGGCAGCCCGAAGCCCTTTAACCCTGGACTAGTGCCCAAGCAGGAGAGGACTGCAGGCACAGGGGGCATCCTGAATCTCAACCTGGGTCAGTACCAACAGCACACATGTACTGTAATGATGTTGTCATGAAGACTAATAATCAACACATTATTATTATTATTATTATTATTATTATTATTATTATTATTATTATTATTATTATTATTATTATTATCATGTTGTACTGAAATCGAACATTTACTTGTTCCTTTCAGATCGTGTGAAGGCTGAGATGGATCTGAAAGAGCTGAGTGAGACTGTGCAGCAGCAGCAACAACAGCAGCAGCAGCAACAGGGAGCGTCTGCTTCCCTCCCCACCCCAAAGAGATCCATCAGGAGCCTGGATAAGACTATTGAGAGCTGCAAGGCACAGCTTGGTACACACAATCTCCTTTTGTGATATTTTTTCAACAATATTCCATGTGATAAATTTGGGAGAATTGAAGCAGAAACATGTGATTTCAGACAATCAGAAATCCTTTATTTGTCCCATGACGGGGAAATTCACATTTACAAGAGCAAGAGAGTAAAGTGGCGAGTAACAATTAAATAGAATAAAATACAGTAACAGTAATATAAGTACAGTCATTGGAAAACATGTGTAGGAGTGAATATTGCACATGACAGTGGTAATTGCAAAAGTTATAAAAAGTGAATATTGCACAAGGCATTGATAATTGCACACTGTGGGAATAGACTTTTCTTGGTGTGGTGGTCCACCAGGGGCCGTGGTGATTGTACAGTCTGACCGCTGCAGGAAGATCGATAATTAAATACATTTTTTTCTCTCTGACAAGAAGCACTTATTTTTTAAACTTTTTTTTTAAACATGTAATCTAGAATGTATGTTTCTCCATACAGGAATAGATGAGATCTCTGAAGATGTGTATAAAGGTGTGGATCACAGCGACTCTGAGGACTCTGAGAAATCTGACTCAAGTGACAGCGAGTATCTCAGCGACGACGAACACAAGCCAAAGAACTCTGCCCAGGAGGACAAGGACAAAGCGGAGAGAAAAAGGCCCAAAGCAAGCACGGAGGGAGAGAGTAAGGAGGGAGTTACAAGGACAGCGGATAAAACCACTCCTGAACCTTTGCTCAAAGACAAGCAGGGTAGCAATGGCCCAGTTAGGGACCTCCAGGACAAGCCCAGAACGCCCCAGTCTCACCATCTTACTGACAAACCCAAAGCCCCAGAGGAAGGCAGAGCAGCTGCTGTCACATCAGCGGCTGAGCAAGACTCTGATTCTGAAAGAGAGCTGGTGATCGACCTGGGAGATGAACATGGAGGCCGTGACTCAAAGAGGGCAAGAAGAGAGCCGGGAGCGTCTGCTGCCAAAACTCTCAAAGAGCCTAATGTTGCCAAGCTGGAAGGTGAGGCCTTTGAGATGTTGCATACATTTTCTCCTGTGATTCTTATTATGACTTGTGTTTCAGTTAGAAGGACAATTGGGAGGAAATAATATCCTTATAAAACACACACACAGCGAAGGGCAGGCCAGTGTGAGCTTCAGTGCAAAATTAAAACGCGTTGAACAACTCTCCAGTACACTATGCTTATTCACCAAGTTTTCTCCGCTATCTTGTCCTCAGGGTAGTGTCTTAGGCTGTTTTTCCAGTTTCCTTCATGTATACATTCCATGGATCAGTGATCTGTGGGATAAATCACCATAGATACCATGTATAAATAAACCTTAATGTTACCCTTATCTTAAAGATTCTACAAAACCATTACAAAATACCACTACTCTTCGTGGATATAGAAAGTATTATTAAAAATACAGATTGCCATAAATGCAAAACTTTCATAAAACTTACATTTTTAATTACAGCTATCTTTTTCAGAAATACAATTCTTTATTATTTCAATCACTTAAAAAGAAAATACACAGTACTCAAATTACTTCTTTCTCCACACATTTATAGATGACCCTTTTACTAATTTCAAGGTCTGTAGTTGACCTTAACACATCATCCATGAGGAGTATCCCTCCGATCTAGCATTGCACTCCTGCATCAAATTGTAGAACTCACGATGGACAGTTAAAAAAATTAATTAAAAAAACTTACCAAAATCGATGCAGCAGAACCAGAGATAGTTGTTTTGCTTTGCTAACTCCACACATTCTTCTTCCTTCTCAAAACTTGGCGCCTATATTACCCACAATGCAATTCAACCGGGAACAGGAGATTTGGGTGTGTTATGCGATGTAGCCTCGGGCTGTTGGGCTCAAACAGAGATGAGAAGCAGAGGTCTTTGAAGCTCACTTCTTTCTAACTACATACATATGACCTGTAAAAGAACATTGGAAATGTACTGAAAGGGGAACTCCTATTTTACTTATCACTCGTTCTCAAAGGAATCTGTTCCTTGAGGAATAATTGGTCTCCAGTAGACTTTACAGAGATGGCTTCCAAACCCAGTTCCTTATTCCTTATCGTCGTCTTGGGCCTAAAGTGCCAAGTTTAAAAATCCAGAATGCCTCACTCTTATGTAGAAATATTATTTTCTTTCTGCTCAGGTAAACTGCCTTCATCTGCTGCAGCAGCCACAGCATCGCGGGAAGCCGCCTCTAACCTAAAAGACTCTTTACAACCCACCATCACAGCAGCCCTCAACCTTGTTTCCACTGCAGCTTCTGGTCAGCCCAGTGCCACCACAGCTACCAGCGGATCCACCAGTGCACCGTCTTCTGCCTCCACCTCCGTCTCCACAACATCCCCAGTACCTGCAGCTGTAAAGAAACAGCGCCCTCTACTGCCTAAAGAGACAGCTCAAGCAGTGCAGCGGGCAGTGGTTTGGAATCCAACCAAATTTCAAACGTCCTCTCAGAAGTGGCACATGCAGAAGGTGCAGAGGCAGCAGCAGCATGGAGAGCAGTCAGCAGAGCAGTCAGCAGAGCCGACGCCGGCCCAGAGTCAAACACTCAGCCCACAGCAGCTGCAGTCACAACAGCACAACTCTTCCTCAAGTACCCGCTATCAGACCAGACAAGCAGCTAAGGGTATATACAGCAGCATAATCATTCATCTCAACATTAAACTCGACATATTAAGATAAATGTATATTAAAAGATTATATATTTCCATTTTTCCACCTGCAGTGCAAAAAGACGTGCCTCAGAGTACTTCCTCATCAACGACTACCCTGGTCACATCTGGCAGCTCCTCTTCTTTAATGTCTGGAGACTTGCAGATTCCTACGGGATCATCAGAGGTGGCTGCAGATATAACTAAATACACAAACAAGGTAATTTGCCCAATTTGAGTTCATATCAATTGAATTACTGTTATGTTCATTTAATTTGTACAGGATAAAGGTAGTTAAATCTGTGGACTAATACATTTTTTCCAAAACTCTGCAGATTATGGACACAATAAAAGGGACAGTGACTGAAATCTACAATGATCTTTCCAAAAGCACTTCAGGAAACACAATTGCAGAGGTACATTCTGGCATATAGACTTGTGCTTATATGTGTCATAATAATGCTTGCAAGTTTTAATCTTTGCATATTTTTCCTTCAGCTCCGTCGGTTAAGGATAGAGATTGAGAAGCTCCAGTGGCTGCATCAACAAGAGTTGTCGGAGATGAAGCACAACCTTGGTAAGTTCCCTGCTTCCACCAATATGTCACCACCACTCTGAGAGTTGATGTACTACTAAGCCATTTAAAACATATATTTTTTCTTTTCATTAATATTATATAAATACAATCCATCCATCCATCCATCGTCTACCGCTTATCTGGGGTCAGGTCGCAGGGGCAGCAGCTCCAGTAGGGAACCCCAAACTTCCCTTTTCCGGTCCACATCCTCCAGTTCCGACTGGGGGATCCCGAGGCGTTCCCAGGCCAGTGAGGAGATATAATCTCTTCCCCGGGGTCTCCTCTCAGCTGGACGTGCCTGGAACACCTCCCTAGGGAGGCACCCGCTTGTACCCGCGATATGAATACAAATGTTAATTCTTTGCACATGGCATGATTTTTTATTTTGTCTCACTTAAATGCAGAACTGACGATGGCAGAGATGAGGCAGAGTCTGGAGCAGGAAAGGGAAAGGTTGGTGGCTGAGGTGAAAAAGCAGATGGAGTTGGAAAAGCAGCAGGCAGTGGACGAGACCAAAAAGAAACAGTGGTGCGCTAACTGCAGGAAGGAGGCCATCTTTTACTGCTGCTGGAATACCAGTTACTGTGATTACCCCTGCCAGCAAGCCCACTGGCCAGAACACATGAAGTCCTGCACACAGTCAGGTAAGCAAGCACGTGTGGAAGCAAGCACGTGTTGGTGCAAGCAGTGTATAAGCAAGCACGTGTGTAAGCAAGCACGTGTGTAAGCAAGCACGTGTGTAAGCAAGCACGTGTGGAAGCAAGCACGTGTTGGTGCAAGCACGTGTGTAAGCAAGCACGTGTTGGTGCAAGCAGTGTGTAAGCAAGCACGTGTTGGTGCAAGCACGTGTGTAAGCAAGCACGTGTTGGTGCAAGCAGTGTGTAAGCAAGCACGTGGAAACAAGCACGTGTGGAAACAAGCACGTGTGGATAAACGGAAGTTGCAGCTACAAACACTATATTGATAATGTAAAGATAAAACGTTACACATAAGTTAACACAATTAAAACAATATTTTAAAACTATTAAAACGGTGAGAATATAATAAATAAATAAATAAAACCAGTTGAGACACGTGAGTTAAAAATGTGTGTGTGTGTGTGTGTGTGTGTGTGTGATATAAAGGTTAGGCAACATCTGTTGACCTGTGACACACAAAGCTGTTTCGCAATGGTTATTGAGAAAATATTTAAAGGAATTGGGCAATATAAATTCTAAAAGCAAGATTAGATATAGATAATTACAGATCCGGTGGAGGGGGGGGGGGTAATATTCTGAGAAAAACGTACACATTTTAAGTTGTAAATCTATGGGAAAAGGGATAGGGTGTATGAGGTTGATGTGGTTTTGTGACTTTAATCTCAGTGAGTTTCTGATTTTCTTTCTCATAAATCTGCGACTTTAATCTCAGAAATGTTATTCTTGCAATATTACCCCCCATCCCCGGCTCTGTATTTGTTTAAAATATGTTTTACCTACAATGGCCCTAATACGCTGTCCTTTCTATGGACTCCTCCTTATGGTTGGGTAGTCCCCTCATTCCTTTAAAGGCCCATAATATAACGTATCTGACCGACTGATAACAGTATAGTGTGACTCTGTAATAGTAAATACAGATGGCTTACCTCATTATTGTTTTTATAAACGCAGTCTTGCCTCTAAACCAACCTGTGGGTTAAGGGGCACATTCTGAAGACCAACACAAGCAGAATTACAGTACAGTGTCCATGTTCTCATTTTTATATTTGACTTTTCCTTCCAGCCACAGCTTCGCAGCAGGAGCCAGAAGCAGAGTCCAACTCAGACCCTTCAGTGAAATCATCAGGCCACTCTCCTGCCACACAGACCCTGCCCCCAGGCGCAGGATCCATATCGGACAAAAGCAACTCTCCCACATACATTGACAAGAGCAAGGACAGTGCTGGTGTTACTGTGACCTAACTGCTACACTACAGATACACTCGCACATTTTTCAAGGCCACTGTGGGGCTCATTGCGTCAGACAAGTGGCGTCAAACTTGGTGCTTGAAGACTTGCACCTCTGATAAATCACTTAGATTTTTCCATTCCCATGTGTACATCTGCTTGGTGGACTTTATTTTTTGGTTCATCTCTCATTTGCAGTTTCCACAAGTCTGTGTTCAGGTGGATTCACCATGTGAAAGTAGTCTGTCTTGAGAAATAAAATGTGAGGTTGTATGTTTTCATACTGTAGTTTTGTTATAGCGCTGTTACCACTTTTGTTTCAAGTCTGAACAACAAGATTGTACCAACCCACAGAATATTTACACTTTTCAATGCTGCTCTTAAGTACTTCACATCTGTTTTTATTATTTTGTTGATTGCCCTCCATATTATGAGACAAAAAGGTAATCAACAGTTGATATTCATTGATTATGGTGCCATCAGAGGTATTTTGAGTTATGCAAGTTTCATCTTTGTTTTAAACCATGTCCGCTTCATGTCAACTGGGATATTTTGAGTAATGCAAGTTTTAAACATTATGTTTTCAACAATGTCCTTTTCACGTCTGTGAAGGCATTTTTGGTTCATACCAATTTTGTATTGTAGTTCCACATTGTATAGACTTACATAAAACATATCTGTGATTTATTAAAAAAAAGAACTAAACAATGTAAACTGTACAAAGTTTTTGTAAGAAAATACCTGAACAATATTTATAGTGTTTTATGTTTTTATAGTACGTTTAATTAAATCACAATTCTATGTGTCTAAAAAAAACAAAAAACAAAGAAGAAGAAAGATATTTGAAAATAAATGACTTCATATGAATGTCAGCTGTGAGCAAAGTCTCTGTTTCTATCCAAAGCTGATCCGGATCAGACTGTGTCTAAGAACGGGGGAGGCATAAATAGAAACTGCATTTTGGCTGGATATTATTTCCTGTGAGCATGTCTGATTTGGGCTTGTGTTCGTGTTTACATATTGTACATACAATAAATGGTATTGTGAAGAAAAAATAAAAATGCTCTGATCAACTTAACACAGTTGCGTGCGCCTTGATTAATTTAGACCTCTTTCTATGGTAATGAACACATCACTGATAAACTCTTTTTTTATCAGTTAATAATACATTTATACAAACACATAAATACTTCAAATTAAGCACTTACTATAGGCATTTATATAAACAAAGCAAAGTATAACAAAGAAACAACATAGAGTAAACCGGTTTTTCTCTTAATATATCGCTGCATTTCTTACTTGAAAACATGAAATTGAAGCTTTACTTTACTTATTCGCATTTATAAATGTAAAACTTTCAATTAAACTTAAAAGTCTAATGGGATTTAAATTCTTAAACTTCTGAGTCTTGCTGAACAGGAAACCACGAAGCATTCCGTCCGTGAGTAATTCTCGCGAGATTACGAAACAGCAAGGCAGAGAAAATGGAAGGCTGTGCTAGCTAGCTGACTAGCTGAGCAAATCCATTAATACCTGGAAACTAATCATTAATATCCAAGGTATGATTTCAGTTTTCCTCACGGTGTTCATTTAGAAGTGTGCAACATTTAACTCGTGTGTCGGCAGCGTTGGAGACAATTAGCTTCGCTGCGTGTTATAGCTGGTAGTGTAGCAGCCAGCGGCTAGCTAGCTAGCTAGCTAAGAGAACAATGTCAGGACACATCTACGATCTTCTCGGAATAAGTGTTTGCAGTGTTGCAGAACAAGGACGTTTCGTTTCTACACTTTCACAGCCCACTGAGATCTGGTAGCGACTTGACGAAGGGCTGTTGTTTCGTTTCTTGAGTGTAAATTTAGAGTACATTGACATTGTGGACTGCCCACATAATTATCACTTTTGTTAAAGAGTCATAAATGCAGCAGCTGCAGTGGAGAAGGCTGAACAGACATAACGATAGGTGAAATCATTAGACCTTAACACAACAGCAACAACTGTCAGATACATTCAACATTGGTTAGATTTAGTAAATAACCCAGTGGGACAATCTAGGATTAATATGCTAGGCCCAGCGTCGTTTTTAATTTGACCCAATTGTTTCACCTTTTTAAAATAAAAATAAAACTTTGAGTTGACTCGATTGAGTCTGGGTCTAAGCCTATAGATGTGAACATGCACTAAATTGATCAGTAGTTAAAGCAAATGTCGTTTAATACAACATCACTGCAATAAATCCTACCTTTTTATGAAGCTTATACACATCAGTATAATACAGCAGGAATTAAATTGACGCTTCTCTAAAACAAAAATGGATTATTATAACCTTTACAATGTATTGCAACTGTATTTGACCATTTTAGTTCAGTGGCCACAAATGAACTGCCAATTAAATGCATTTGTACATGTAGTAGAGGTATGAGCTTTCCATGTGGCCACGTCTGACTTCTTACACAGCAGCCGTTATTTATAATCAAGTACAATTTTCAAGAAATGCGTTTGTAGCCTATTATTGACTCATAAACTAATGTGGATGCGTTGGTGTATTTCCCTCACTAATTTATCCAGGTGCAAAGAGACAAGTGACACTTTGCACGTCCTGAAAATTAGGCTTTGGCAGCCAACTGCTCATTGCCTGCAGATTTACCTTTTTTCGTTGTCTATTCAGCCCTCATCTAACCTGCCCAATAGTTAATATTCCTTTAAGCATGTGTACTAACAAATTACATCTTCTGTGTGTTTTGATAGCTACCGATGGATGTCGGCATGGACCCAATGGAAAATATCAGCATCAACGATGATGACAATTATGGTAAAAGAGATCAATGATTCAATTTCTATGTTTGTCTTTGTGAAGCAATTTAGTGCAAAACTGGTTTACTTTTTAAAGTGCTATTTAAATGAAATATATATACTTGAAATTTAGACATAAAAGAGATTTTGGTTCTCTTTTTGTTAACCCTGTTTGTTAATGTCTTTCTATAGAGGAACAGCAGAGCCAGTCAGAAGAGGCAGGCTCGACTGTTAGGCCGACCATGTCTCAGGTTAAAAAGTCCTGGGGCTTCAGGCGCACAACCATCGCTAAAAGGGAGTTCTTCGATGAAGTCAGAGACCTAACCAACAGTCCTCCACTTGTACGCAGAGGCAGAGGTCGTCGAACCAACCAGACACCCCAGTCCACTCCAGAAACCTGTGGCACCCAGAGAGCTTCTCGTGCAACTAGGAGTGTTATAGATGAGCTTGAGTGGTCTGCCCCATCGTCACCTGTATCAGAGGAGAGCAAGCCAGTCTCCGAAGCGTCTGCAGGAGGGAGCCTTGACGCCAGCTCATGGCAAGATTGTGGGTCTGCCTTTCACACTGCTTTCTCACTGCTTGGCGGGAGCGAGGGCTTGTCAATGGAAATGTCAGATGTACTGGCAGTCCCTGACATTTTGGAATCCACTGATGCCATTGATGCACCACATCCCCACCTTATAGAAGAAACTGAGGTGCCTGATCATATTGACTCTGCTGATGAGATGGAAATCTCGCAGCCTGTTGCACCTGACAGTGTGGCAGGAGGGGAAATGGATGATGTGGTTTTGATATCTAGTCAAGAAGAGGACAGTGATGAAATGACTCTGACACAGATTAAGGAGCAGATGACAGCAAAAGGCAGACAGGGAGAAACAAGAGGTAAAGGGGGAAAAGGAAAAGCCAGAGCCAGATCCAGAGGAAGGGGAAGAGGCAGAGGAAGAGGTAGGGGAAGAGGTAGAGGACGGGGCAGAGGGAGGGGCAGGGCAGTGGCACTTCAAATAAGCATTGTTGAGGATGAGGACAACGATGATGAGCTTGTGCTTGTTAATCCTGCTGAACAGCTCCTGCAGCAGTTGCAAGAGGAGGAAAAAGATCCACACGGCCCTGCTGAAATAGAAATATCCTCTGCTAACTCTGACATCACTCTGAGTCCAACTCATCAACCAAGCTCAGACTGTATAATCATAGACACTGATTTAGACCACATTACTGATGTGACTCCCGGTCAATATGATGATGCACTAGTGGAGGAGGAAATGGTGCAGGAGAAGAAAGACGATAGAAACGTAGGAGAGTGTTCAGGCATATCAGACACAGAGGGCTCTGACTCCAATGCTCTGTACTGCATCTGTCGACAAAAGCAAGATAAAAGGTATATGCTTATTTCTGGAAGTAAGATCTCTTGGGCTTTGGAGGTTTGCATACCTCAACCATCTGTCAGTTTCACTTCCTGATCCCTGCTGTTTGCTTCTAGGTTCATGATCTGCTGTGACAGTTGCCAGGAGTGGTTTCATGGGGACTGTGTTGGTATCAGTGCGACACAGGGCCGTAAGATGGAGAGGAAAGGGCAAGAGTACATGTGCCCCCCTTGCACTATGAAGAAGCAGATCCAACTCCAACCGGATCCTCAGCCAGAGCCTGAGATGAGCTTTCCTGAATGCTTGTCACTAAGTCCTCCTTGTGATGAACAGCAGGGGCACGAGGAGCTGCAAGACCTCAAGGTTAGAATTTCATTTTTATTGCCAGTGATCTCCAGGTGGCTCATTATCCTTTGTGAATATTTGTGAATTGTAACCGTGTGTTACTCGCGGAAGTTCAAGTTTTACCCCAAGATCATTTGTGTTTATTTGCAGTAATAAGAGCGGTTCAATTTGTCTGGTTTACTACAGCAGTAAGAACCTAAAATAAAACCATTAACGACATCATGGTGCAGTTTTGTAAAATCACTGAGTTGATGCTTTGTCGGTTCCGTCCTCAAGACGACAAGCAAACAACTTTTAAAATGATTGTTTTCCGGATGGAGTTCGTATCGATCGCGGCTATGCTAACATTGTAGCTGCTCCATCAACACTCAAAATAACATCATCTAAATTGGGCATAAATATGGCAGGGAGTTTATTGTTCATACACATATCTACATGCTGTGTAACTTTAAAATGATATGAACTGTACTAATTCCTGTGTTACAGCAAATGTGGGAGACTTCATCACAGTATTATATTTGTATTGCATTAGTCATTAGCTGATTTGCATGACAAAAGTTTTATCTCGGGGTTTAAGATGAGACTCTGGTTTCAGGAGACTGTATTGGTGGTGGAGGAGGTGGAGGAGGACGCTCCTGTGATGACTGCAAAGCCTGAGCCCGAAGCTGAGATGGAGACCGGCGGCTCTCTTCCTCTGTGCATTGGACCGGAGTGCTCCAAACAAGCCCTCCCGGACTCTGTTTACTGTGGCACTGACTGCATCCTTCAGCACGCTGCCTTCACTATGAAGACTCTTTCTGTTCCTAAGGTGCCCAAGCTCAGAGGACGGCCACAGAGAAAGGCTGCCACTGCCAGACCCACCGCAACGGTAAGTCATTTCATCGTGGACACAGAGAAGTTGAGAGGATAAAGATTCCAGTCTATTTATAATATGAAGTATCTCTTTATTTTTTTGACCTGTGCAAATATTTTCATCTCAGGGTCAGAGGTCGGCTAGGATGTCAAAGAGATTAGCAGTAAAATCCGAGGAACGTGAAGAGGAGGATGTGAAGGAAGATGATGGAGGGCAGGAGGAGGCCGCATCTCCGTTAGCCTGCGACCCCAGTCTCACAGAAGCTCAGGCCACTTCCATACCATCATCTAAGTTTTACACAGCGTGTATGTACCATTCGCTACTCATACACATTTAGATCACACAGCAGTTTACACACCATGCACAAAGGGCCTCTTTTGGCATTACAGATTGTCCTTCCTCTTTGAATCGTGGCACTAAGTAACACAATCACGCACACACTTGGACGCACACATGCTCTCTCTCTGGGATGACTGATAAGTAGCAGGGGTCAGCAGTGGGTAAGTATGTACACTTTTATAGTTTCTTTGTTGTCTCTAAATGCCCCAAATGTCTTAAAACCGTCTTAGTCAGGATGCCCTTCAACGAGAAACAAACTCTTTTAAACCTGTCTCATAACTGGTTTAACTGGTTAACTGCAACACATAGCAGCTGTGTGTGGGGTAGTGCTGGGTAGGCAGGGTGCTTTACAGCGTTTTGGTACCAGTGTATTGAAACACTGCTACGATGTTCATTTCATCAGACTTTGCAAAGGTCTCATGCAAACTCAAAACTCACACTGAAGAATATCTGCTGCAAACAATCAGTCACTGAATGATGAACACGAGTTGGAAGAAGCTTAAGTTGGTAAAAAGGAAGTCGTAACACATCAACGCTTTTGGCAACCGTCTCTTATTCTGGAAACATTCCTCGTACTGTGACATAAGCTGCTGGTCTTTGACCCTATGAAGAACTCTTTATGTTGGGCAGGCTGTGTTTCTCACCATAACCCGCAGTGCAAATCAAACACATGGTGTGTTTTCATATGTTCAGCTTTAGTTAATAGTGCTCGCATACACAACGTTGTTCATTCATTTGAAACATTGAACCACAGCACATTCTTTTTAACAACTTTTTAAAGAGTTTGAAATCATTCGCTTCCATCACAGACGTGTAGACATCTAAAGACCCTTATCATAAGGTTTTTATTCCGTCCATCTGCTGTCCCAAAACTCATTTTAGATTTATAATTTGATTTGGGATTGTCCACTGCATATCTGACTAAAGGGCTTCGTCATGTGCTGGACAGATGGCACACAAAGAAAAACTTTGTAGATATTTATAATAACGGCTACAGCACTCAGCATGTCTTGCTTACAGCCACCCCCCCCCCCCCCCCCCAACCAAACCTACATTGGTATTGTAAAGTCTGCATAATGACCTCTTCAAACCAAGTGATTCATCTTTTCATACAAGCACCCCTATGTTCAAGCACCAGCGGTTTCTTCCTACATACAGCACGATTACGTCTTATGCTTCTGAGGGCAACATCTCATTTTTTTTTTTGCAGTTGCATGAAATGTTTACTAAGTAAAATGAACTGATTGCTGCACTTAATACATGAAATGGACTTCATAACAGAGACATTCCACATAACCTTTTACGACTTTCCTTGTCCCTCTGTCATGCTCAAACAACTTTCCATGTATCGGGTGAAAACCTTTACATCATGCTGCAGCCTATAGTGCCTTTTCCATCAACACAAACTGCACAAACACACTCCTGGACCAGTTGTTGCACAGACACACCAATATTGGCTGAGATATCATTTTAAATGAGTAGGGACTGGGCATCTGAGGAGGAGGAGGAGGAGGAGGAGGAGGAGGAGGAGGATTTGATTTCTTGCTGCAGAGACACAGGGGACTGGAGGATTCATCAGTGCAGATGCTAGGATGAGGTTCCACCTGGAGTTCACCGAACAGTTGATGGGAGATTTGTTGTCACTTTTCCATGAAGATGATTTGGAAGTGTCAGCTGGCCACCATCAGAAAAATGCTGCGTTCCTCCGAGCCTCTGAGAAAAGACGGCGCCCTCCTGCAAATGAAGAAAGCGTACAGTTCACCACACATGCATACAAACTCTAGAAATGACGGATAGACATCTTTTTAGTAACTGAGTGGGTATAGTGGTTGAAGAACCCTACTAGGGTCACATTTAGTAGAGAATTATACAATACAATCACAAACCTGATATTCTGAACCCCTACCCCTTTCGTTTTTGCTTCCACACACTCATGCATCCATATATCTATATTTACAAACACAGACGGCAGCAAACAACATCTGTTTTTTAAAACGACTCATTTCTGTGGTTTACCTTTCAGCAGTGACCTGGGGTCAGCGTCTTCGCCCTTTTTCCAAATAGCTTGGAATTTCATATTTGAACATGAATTTAACTTCTCTCCCACAAATACACTTGACAAACTAAAGCATACAATATATAGGCACACACAGCAGGTCTGTGTGTTGTGTTAATGAATCAGAATCGGCTTTATCGGACAAGTCTGTGTACACGTACAAGGAAGTTAACTCTTTTTTTTTAAGTTGCTCCTAATGTACTTACAAATGGTTCCAATAAACATTTACAGGAAGATGGAAACAACTAAATAATAGGTTTAAAGGTGTTAACGGCAGTCGCCTCATTTGTTAATCTCTCATTTTAGTCTGGAACATTAAAACATAGAAAACTGACATGTTTACTAAACCCCTTGCAAATAAAAGTAAGTGAAAGTTGACCCCTGTCCCCTTGAATAGGTTTGGATATAACCTGATGACAAACATAAATCACAAAACACTACAATAAAACAAATAAAAACTAAGTAAACTACTAAAAACTATTTTTTTTTTATGAGAAACCCATTTACAAAAGTTGTCCAGCTTGTTGGTAATCACCTGTTGCATCCACCTCTGCTTAACGCCTCATGGAGCCAGCAGCCTCTGAATGTGCAGCATTTCTGCAGAAGGTCCTGACCGAGCTGCTCGCCCTTTGCAGGCAGAGTTCACGCCTCCAGCTGTTGTGTTGCAGGGCGTCTCACAGGTTCGCAGTGGGGTTGAGATCAGGAGGCTAACGAGCGGTCACATTTGGCCTGGTGAACAGAGGTGTTGTCCTGATGACCGGTGGTGTCGCAGCATGTGTAGATTTGCTGCACAATGCCATCCCTGCATCACATGACATCATGGATCTCAGGAAACAAAGCGGGGTCTTTTCAGTGACCTGAACTTTAAATGATGGCTTTTTGAAGATGACAGGAGTGGATATTGCTCCTGCTGGACCTCAAAGTCATCCTCAGTGTGGATGTCAAGTTGCAAGTCTTGCTACCTCACTGTATTGCTGGTCTGAGCTTAAGTCCAATTGTGTCTTTTCCATCATGATACATAGTATACAACATTTCCACATCGCCTCCGATTACAGATTTCATTTTTATTTCTAAAGAGACTTTTGCACCTTGCCAAAACAACCTGAAATAATCCATCCAACAAAAGAGGTGACACCTCAGAATACAAACATTAACAGTTTGGTTAAAGAAGAATCATCTGTAGTGATGTAATAGTCTTGGGAACGGATGGAATTTTCTTCCACATAGTTTCATCTTTTGCTCATTCACTCAATGGACCAATAAGCAACATGTTTGCTTGCTAACACCCACGGGCTGTGGCGGTGACGTTGCCTTCAATGATGACCAGGCCTCAGTAAAAGTACATTTTAGTCTTAATGGTTTTAAGTAAATGTTTTCTTTACCATTGGGAAGCTGTGAATACTACAGTTGCAACAACGAGGCGTCATACAAGTCCAGCGACTACACATTTACTCACTCAAGATGTATCTGTGTTTCGGGTACCATTAGGGCAAGTAAGAAGGTTTCACTTTCACACATACAATAATTTGCAACATATTTGTAATTGCAGTCAGAGATAGAGCTGCAACGATTGACAGAAAAACAATAGCCGACTGTTTGGATAATCGCTTAATCGTTCAACGCATTTTTCATGCAAATTTAATGGCAGAAAATGCGTTTAGAGCCTCAAATATGGAGATTTCAACTGAATATCTTTGGGTTCTGACGAACGACATTTAAAGACATCACCTTGGACTTTTAATTAAGAAACTGGGATGGACATATTTCACTATTTTCTGACTCGTTATAGATTAAGCAAAAAATAAGCAACAGATTAATTGTTAAAGAAAATAATCATTAGTTTCTGTACTAATCAGAAATTGCCATTAAATTGCTTTTAAAGTTTGAAACTAAAAACTGAAGATCGTCAGAAACGCAACCTGCTGTGTTATTGTTGAGAAACCTCTACTTCTTGTATTTTGGTATACATCTTTGTGCCTTTTTGTTATAGATAGTAGAGAGATGCAACAACGGTCCCTGTCCAGACCTGAAGTGTTTTATCCTCCAGATTTGTTGTATATCGGCTTAAAATATTTGAACAGACAAATCTAGACATAACTTGCATTCAACTCTTCATTGACGTTGCACTATAACCACTAATGTATCAGTTTGAACCTCTCTTCTGCTCTGAACCGTCAGTGGGAGTCTCAAAGAGCCACTTCTTTCTGCTTCATTGTCTTCCCCCTCTGCCTTTTAGCTGAACTCTCAAACTTGAGTCATGTTCTGTGTCATTCAAGGACAAACACAATGAACGCCACCGTGTTTGATGTCAGTGGAAGGAACCAAGTCTTCCCATCATAGAATCATTTAAGCCAACCAACAGGCCTGTTAATTATAAACTCCCTGATTATAGAAGCCCACAAGTAGAAGGTGGCTTTTCAAACAATAAAAACTGAATAGTGCATTCACATAACGTAAACAATTTTTTACATGGGTGTAAAGGATTAGACAAAACCATCAGGGAAGGTCTGAGCAAAGCTCAAACTGATTTCACGATGACTAATCCGCTCATATGATGCTTTAATTGTTTGGTGTAAAGTCCTGTCAGGGGCCATTGGGATCAAATCTACCAATACAAAACATTTTTCATAGTGATATCACTATGAGCGAAAGCTTAAATATAACACTTTTAGTTTTGGTTTGTAGTGACACAAGTGTGAATTTATTCTTGATTTAAAACAATGTCTTCCTTAGAGTGTGGACTGTGAACACATAATGTAGTGTAACTGACGTGGGGAAGGCATGTGACTTCTGTGGATTGGTTTCAGTGTATTCAGCAGTAACACGTCACGCTGGGAGAGTAATGTATGTCTTTCACTTTGGGCCAGTGTTAAGTGTTGAAACGAGAGCTTTATGTCTGAGCTAAACAGCCTTCTATGAGAGGTGCAGCCAATAATTATTTGGCTTTAGCCAAAATCTATTTTTAGTTTCTCCTCCATTGCAGGGTTCGCTTTCCTCCTTTTAAACCTCATTTCTACTGTTTCTCCATCACATGATCTCAAAGCTTGTTTGTCCTCTGCATATTTCTGACGGTTAAATCATTTCAATACCTCAACATTTAATTGTGAAACACGAGCACCCTCTACTGGTCAAACGAATAATGTGCAACCAAAGAGAAAACACTACTGACATTCAGTGTGAGAGTTTTTGCCTCTGTATTGTTAAATGATTGTCCCCTGTCCAAATTATATATATATATTATATATATATATTTATATATATATATATTATATATATATATATTTTTTTATTATATATATATATATATATATATATATATATATATATATATATATATATATATATTTTTATATATTATTATATATATATATATTTTTATATATATATATATATATATTATTATATATAGATCTCAAATAGTACGAATTATGTAATCTAGTTTTAGTATTGTTGAATGACAATTTAACACATAGTTATGACAAAGTAGCCATGACTACAATGTTGCACCTTATTTGAAGTTATTTGAGATCCTAGAGTAGAAACCTCCACTCAATATGTCACCTTCCAGTGATATACATACACAAATACATACAGAACATATTCCCCCCTCAAAACTTGTATGTACCAACTTCTCAGCCTGACGGATAATAACGAGGGAAGTTTCAGTGCAGCATCTTGTCATGTTAGATGAGAAGGATTAATACCACTCGATGTCTGTCTGTATAGCCAGCAGTAATAGTTCTGCACATTGTCCAATGTAAAATACATTTCTGTATGAATTAAACAAAAAAGCTGTAATGTTTTAATTAGGGAGCTTTAGTGGTGCTTTTGGGCACATTGTCTTACCTTCCTTCCAGTATTTACCAGTATGATAAGTTAACCTTATCCAGGCTCCAGCTTCATGATTGCAGTAAAGACATGAGGGTTACATCAATCGTCTCATCTAACTCTCGGCAAGAGAGCTACTGAGTGCTGCAGGAATCCGTCCTTAAACCCTCAAATGAGTTAGCATTTTAGTCTCGAAGTCATTGGGATTTTTGAATGGGTTATTGGTTCGATGCCTAACATGATAGTGGTGGTCTATGGGAGTCGATCGCTCCACCACTTTGGTCCTGACCTGAAATATCTCAACACCTATTGGATGGATTACCACACATTTGTGAACAGACGTTTATGGTTCTCAGATGATGAATCCCTGATTTTTCCTCCAGTGTGACCATGAGGTTTACATTTGAGTTTTTTTAGTGAAAGGATTTGACAACTATTGGTCGTGTTTCCATGAAATCTTTACACACGTTCATGTTTCCCTCAGGATCAATGGTAATAACTTTGGTGATTCCTTAACTGTTAATCTAGTGCTGCCATGTCCAATATGGTTTATGACCGTCACAAATCCCTTCAGCCTCAGCTGTACTTTGACCATGTTAACATGCTGATGTTGAACAGATGTGCACACAGACGTCATAGCATGGTTGTAGACTCTTTAAATGTAACAGGCCATGTTGCACAACTCTGTCCAGTTGTGTTCTTTATTAGAAACGTCATTGTCAGCTAACATTTGACCTAAGTTGGGAAAGTAATAGAAATTACTGCCACTTCATGAAGTACAATTTTAGGGTAAAGACAATTTGGAGTTTTAAGCACATTTTTCATTGGCAGCACATCTCACCTGATTTTCAAACATGCAAGCAACTTTGCAAATTCATCATGTTGCTTATTTGAGGACGTTTTTTCCTTTCTGTTCATGGTTTTGATAAATGAAGTAGCAGTGTGGTCCCGTATCCTTAATATGTCACACGGGGCTGTGCTTATATTTTCTTTCCAGATGTTTCCATTTCTGCAACATATCCCAAACATCCGGGACTGAGCCTTTACATATGAAACAGGAAGCGCAATGAGATGAGCTGTGGAGAAAAGAAATCTTCTCCTATATCAGTTTGCCTGACAAACATATATATATATATATATATATATATATATATATATATATGAAGTGTGTCCATACAGTATGTTGAGCTGTATACAGGAGACCCATGGCTGCAACTACGTGCAAGTTTAATTCTGGCAAATGAAATGTGTTGAAGTGGAAAGTTTGACTTTGTGCAAAGGGAGGCATGCACACGTTGATATTAGAGTTCAGAAGTGTGTTGAGTTGTAGTTAATTTGTTAGTATCTACTGACAATCCAACTGAATTGCTATTTTGATTCAGAGGTCCGAAACCAGGCGATGTACCGACACTCATCACAAGGAAACTCATACTTTTAAATGTCAGGGGACAAGGTGAAGTGGTGAGATGTTTCCAGTTATTAGTGCTTTTTATCTCTAGCATTTGAGAAAAGGGAACTCTCAACGCGTCCAAGTTATAGACGTGACATTCTGCGAGTTATTTAAGAGTTTCCTTCTAAAAATAAGAGTACATTCCAGGAAAGAAGAAAGGTTATTGGATTTATATAACCTCTTATCCCTTCAAATCTTCTAATGTTGTTGAGAATAGAGAGAAGGGCTTTTATCCAGCTGCTCAAAATGGCTTTTTAAAGATGTATTAAAACGGGGGCGGATAAAGCCAGCAGGTGGTTGATGGAAACTCTCCGTTGTATCTCCTGGAGGTGATGGTGGTGATGGGGCGCACAGTAGTAGGTCTGACTGACAGGCAGAATCGCTGTGATGTTTTAAAGAACAGCATCTCAGGACTGATTGGCTCCAAGAAAGATCATTGTGTGGAGACATGGTGACGTCAGAGTTGTGATTTAAAGTGGCAGAGAAGATTAGAGCGAGAGGAAACGGCAGAAACGCACCCAGAGAGGAATTCAGACCAAATGTGGAGAAAATAAATCTTCCTTATTGAACTTTCAGTGAAGCTTCATCACAAATTCCCAAATTGACCAATGGCAGGGTCTAAAAAAAGGGTATCGTAACTTGAAAACACACCTACACACTGAGATAAATGCTCTTTTCTTCCTCACTTTGACACACACCATGCACAAATAAAGATTCTTCATGCTTTTACTCATAGATGCAGAAAGTGGCTCACCTGCATATTTGTTGCTTCCTTCTTTCCTTCATCCATTAGTTCATGAATTCGGTTTTCCATTTATCCGTAGTTGGACCAGTCAGTGTCCAAAGGCAGAAAGGGAAATGTCTGCAGATGATGCACTAAACCAGGATCTTTCACTTCCTGTTTAATCTATGAAAGGATTTGTCCTTGTTTCCTCTTACTACTGTTTTCTGTGGAGTGGGAACCCCACAACACAGATGTCACTGGATTTTGCCCACTGCATCTCAATAAGCCTCAACCTTGAATCATTGCATCTCATCATCTCACAACTTGGTGCTCCGATGTTAGTTATTAGTAACACTACACTTATCAGGCTCTCCCGGTGCTACACTGACTGCATTTGATCCATTAACAATCAAGGAGCCGTGATTAGAGGATGAATTTAATATGATTAACAAAGTATGACTTATTTAATGTATATGCAGTGGTGGAGGAAGTATTCAGACCCTTTACTATAAGTAAAAGTACCACACTGTAAAAAATACTGCAAGTAAACGGCTTTGAAAATGTTACTTGAGTATAATCAGGAAAATACTTAAAGTAGTAAAAGTACCTCAAACGTGTACTTGAGTAAATGCACTTAGTGGCATTCCACCGCCGTGTATATGTAGTCCTGAGAATCTCACCCGGCCAAGTTCATCTTCACTGCTGGCTCTTTCTAAAGCAGCCCTCCATCTCCCGACTATAAATCCTCAAACACTTGATCATGTGACGGATGAGGCTACCGATCCATACCACACGAGTTCTGCAGGGTTCACTGTGGTCGTCCTGCTGCACTTGCGGGTCGGCCTGTAATTCAGTTTGTCTGAGCTCCTTATTTACTCTTTATTTTTGCTTTATTTGCTCACACAAGCAACTTTGCATTGAAGATTTAGCAACCATGGATAGATGGAACCTTACACATACCAAACATATTTGTTAGTGTCTATATGGTTGATACAGCGGTATTCTCTTTTTAACTGGATGATCTGCGTGACGTGTTGGAATTTATCATCCATATAAGGCAAACGTATTGCTTTATGAACACATTAGTACATTATCTTTGTCTCTGTCTTGAGTGGGACAGACGACCAATATATCCAATATTAACATTCATATATATTTTAAGGAAAAATAAAATGTCTAAGCTGTATGATTAGTTTAAAGTAAATCGAACTATCGCTCCTATATTTAGAAACACAAAGTCGGGCACATGTGAAGTCCAGCTTTGGGTTGGATCTGCTGAGGAATTGTGTAATAAACTAATCTAACAGGAGTTAGACATTTTCTGCACATTGAGGGAGAACCCTCATTTTCAATGGTGCCGAGGTACAAACAATAAATGCAGACACAAGGAAATAGCAATAAAGGTCAAATACATATCAATATATCAATTACAACCAACAAAAAAAGCAAAACTATTTAAAAGTAATGACAGTTAAAAATGAATGAGATTAGCAAGTAAACCAGGCGTGTCAAACTCATTTTAGTTCAGGGGCCGGACCAGTAACATCACAGCATAATAACCTATAAATAACGTCAACTCCAAATGTTCTCCTTCGTTTTATTTTAAGTACATTTGGAAAATATTCAAATTTAATTGACCCTCTTTTTACAAAACATTATGAACAGCCTGAAATTTCTTAAGAATAAAAGGTGCAATTTCAACAATATTAAGCCTGTTTATTATTTACACATTAACTTACAGATCACAGTGTGTCTACAAAGGCACAACACATTTCCTCACATGTATCTAGATAGATCCTGAGGGAAATTTAGGAACAGTATTTTACTTTATGATCAAAACAATTAATTTTTACACTTTGTAAAGTCATCCCGAGGGCCGGATTGGACCCTCTGGGGGGGCCGCATGTTTGACACCCCTGAATTAAACCCTGGAATTGTCTCAGCGGGGAAGACGAGGAGGGTCCCAGAGCAATGTCAGACGCAGTCATCATAAAATATGTTGTGGAGCATGTGGAGGAAAAAACAAAACGCAGATCTTCTTTTGGCGCCTGCATGCTGAGCCATAGAGTTATATAGAAATGAGCAAGAGGCATGATTTATCAAGCGCTGGTCATTTTTGATCATCTGTTGACATGGGAAAAACGTGTTAAACTATTTCAAGTACAGGAAGTCAATTCATCTGCTTCTTGCCTTTGATTTGCCGCTTCACATATCAGTTCTAATCTTCCCTGAAACAGACAGTAGATCACATTTATCAATATGTTTCTTCCTCATATGAAGACAAATAATAAACTACTGCCATTTTTAAAGCTGCATGAAACTTGAAAAGTTGCCTGTGTGGATAGCATTCACTAGTGTGATGTGTATTCACAGGACTTTAATGATCATCATATGAGCTCTGCGTCCGTAATACAATATTCAACGCTCATATTCATATCCTCCAAAAATAGCCACTGCAGAAAAAAAGTCTTATGCCAACAGAATGTAGAAGGTTATTAGGGAGCAGGTGAATGTTGTCCTCCCAGAAAACTGCAAGAAGATAATCTTTTTAGTGATGTTTCAAAACTGAAGGCGGCTGGAGGAGACCAGGAATAGCTGCTGGTGTTCTTACCAAGACCACACACTTGAGCCGTCACTGTGGAGGTGTTGCTCCGTTCATATGGGGAGAATGAAATGAACTGCGACCCCTGAAACCCTTCACTGAGAGTTAGTCTGTCAAATGTCAACTCCAGATTCCTTACAAAGATTTTTGGTAACTTCTCGTTAAGTCAAGCATGTATTCAATGATTCAAAAACACAAGTATATTCTTTACAATAGGCAGGTTCAACCAAGCCTATTTAAGGACGAGTCTTCTCAATAAAAGATGCATAAAAGGTCACATCAATGATGTCTTGATGACCGAACAACTAGCAGTCACTTGCCAGTATCCATGTATAAACAACGCAGAACACAAAAACGTCTTTCAAACAGCAAATATGAATCAAAGGGTTTAGTGAGCAGGGACTGATTCTTATTGTATTAACTTGAACTCAGTTGTTTTAAAAAAAGAGATAAAATACTTTAAAACATTAAATTAAGATGTGAGTCAGATATATATGTATATAATAAAAAAAAAAAAAGATTTAGCGAGTGTAAATGTGTTAACTCTCAGATAACCCAGGCATTCTGCAAAGTATAGCAAGTAACAAATAATGTTCAGATCTGTAAAAAAATATATACATATGATCCAAACTCTTCCCTAACATGAAACACTGCGTACTAAAAGGACAACAGTTGTTTGGTAACATTTAGCATGTTAAACCCTCATACTTAACATACAAGGACCACTGACTCTAAGAAACAACCATCTTAACTTGTTTCTTCTTCTCAAAATGAAGTATTGGTTATGTAATTAATTATTATAATCATAATTATTTAGAAAAGTTACAGTTAATTTGCATATTGTGTAAAACAAAAATAGACCGAGCACAACAATGAAGAAGTCTGTCTCCTTCTAAATGACTGACCGAGTCCCCCGCCCCCCCTGGTAGTGTGTAATGCTTACAATTAGGACCCATGGCAAACATGAACTCAATAAATTAAATTAAATCCCCCCATCTATTAAAACTGCGTAGGCAGAATTGGGTTCTTTTGACTGTTATCCCCTCGGACCCCAATACGTTGGTATTTTTAAAAAGCTTTAATTAAAACAGAACCAGAAAACAATGATATGAAGTGATTGAAGGATATGAAGGAACAAATTGACAAAGTCAGAAAAAATTGGGAAAAACCTTTAGAAGGATAAGCGGTTACAGATAATAGATGTCATGTAGTGCTGTGTGTTAGTCCTGGTTCCTTTTTAAGTGTGAACATATTTGTTTTTATTTCTGGATAGCAGATTCGATCAATATATGTTTTTAATTTCAACTGATTTGCTTTTAATTTGCACTTGTTGGTTTATGACACAGGTAATAAATAGTTCTTAATATTCACAAAATGCCCTGCTGTTCTTTTTTTAACAGCTACAAAGGACAGTAAATGGGTAGAGGCTAACATTGAGGCTGCAACTCCTTCAAAACAACCTCCAGGGGACACCTCGGCAGATGCTGCTCCCTCCTCCCCGCCTGCCACTGAGCCAGCCCCACCACAGAGCCACCCTCAAGAAAAGGCAAAGGAGCCAATCAGCAGTGGAGTGCCTAAGCTGCAATCTGCAGAATCGCTTCCCTCGAAACCTCCCAACCCAGCAAAAACAAGTCTGTCTCCAGCCCCACAATCCCCATCCACCTCAGCTCCCAGACATCATGAAACAGGGGCTCTTATGGTCACTAAGACAACATACGTCATACCAAAGAAGCAGCCTGGACCCCAGCCTCCGTCCAGCCATGTGTCAGCCTCAACATCAGGCCAAAAGCCTTCCTTCGCTCCCACGCTGCTGAACGAAACCAGAAATCTGCTGGTGCCACCTGCACCCAGCGCTCCCTCCTCCAGACCCCCCTCTCAGCCCAATAACCAGGTCAGGCAGAGCATCCAGCGCTCCCTCACCAGCATCCTGTTCAAAAGGTGAGAACTGCTTTACATGCTGGTATGAAAGTCCTATCATTTACACATACTAAACCTGACGAAGCTGACTTGTAAATTGAAAATGAGCCCTATCAAATGTTAAAGTGATGCCAATTAGTAACGTTTCCATTGGATAACAAACAAAAAATATCTAATCTGAATATTTTTGGATTACTTAAAGCATTTTCATGAAGTATGCACATTTTAGAAGTAGTATGATCCACATGTTGTACTATATCTGTGATCTATAAACTCACAGGTATCCTCATGACATCATGAACCCCAGGAACATATTTGTGGCTTTTGCACTAAGAATTCAAATGTAAAGATTGTATCTCAATCTGTTAGAGCAGTGATGCACGACACATTTGTCGACTAACTGCCTTTTCATTTTTCAAGGGTGTGTGATTGTGAGGATTTGGAGATGTCTGAGAGTGATGTGGCCAAGCTTGTCGCGAGCATTGAGATGGAGATGTTCGATATATTTCGCAACACAGACAGCAAATATATGAACAAGTACAGAACTATAATGTTCAACCTGAAAGACCCAAAAAACAAGGTTTGTTTAAAGTTGATAAAAAAGCATTTATTTTCTGTGATCTCTGTTCTTACCATACATTTGAAAACTGACAGTCCAGATATGGGTTTTCTTTAGGGTTTGTTGTATCGGGTTGTACGTGGAGAGATCAGTCCCTTCAGACTGGCCAGGATGAGCCAGAAGGATATGCAGGCTATCAAAGCATCGGAGCCAACTGCAAAAGAAACAACAGAGGTAAAGTGTAATAGATATTTAACACAACAACCAAGGCAAAAAAAGAAATCTTGAACTTGAAGGGTCAAGCAGTGTCTTTTGTCAGAAGTAATTATCTCTTTCCATCACTTGTGTGTATCTAGGTTAAGAATGTAGCTGCTAAAGCGACAAGTTTGCTGCAGAAGCCTGAGGCAGTGAAGGTTGATTTGCCCTGTTTGAATCCCGTTAGACCGGCTAGAAGCACGGTATGTACTTGCCTCATTTTTTTTATATGGTCATTATTTTGTTGCTCTTGCTGCATAAAAACATTTCTCATGAAAGGCCATGGATGTTATGATATCTTTGTGGGTTAATTCTGTTTGTTTGTGTCTGTATAGCTTGCTTCCCAGGAACTGAAGAAAAGCCTTCCCTCTCCTGCTTTCAAGACCAGAGCAAGCCAGCCAAGCCAGTGCAGTGCTGTACCAGATATTCTCGCCTGTATGCTGAAGGACACAACATCAGAGCACAAAGCTCATCTCTTTGACCTGAAATGCAAAATATGCACAGGTGAATTAAAAATATATTTCACAATGAATGATACAATACCTAGTAAACATTTTTATTCAATGACCCTGTATTGTTACTTTTAGTTTTAGTTTTTTTTAAGATTTTAATTTCTTCCCAAAGGCCAAATACTAGCTGGGGAGGAGGAGGAACCCGCAAAGAAAAAACCCAAGACTTCTGAAACGAAAGATAAATATGAACCCTCTTGGAGAAAGTGTGCCGGAGATGACTCCCCACTGCGGGCGCCACCTGACTCACCTGACATGGATTCTCCAACATTCCTAATGGACAACTCATCCCGTCTTATCATTGACGTTCCAGCATTGACTATAGTAGAATCTCCTGCTTCCCCCGTAATGGACTCTCCAGCCTCCCCTGCTTTAGAGTCTCCAGCTTCCCCTGTCATGGAGTCCCCCGCATCCCCAACTCCAGACACTCCTAAAACTACTTCACGAAAGAGATCATACACACCAGTTGTGATCCCTGCTGTCTCCACAGTAACCATCACAAGGCGTGACCCTCGCACTGCAGCGAGCAGGTTCTCTGCTTCGTATAGTGGCGCCTCTGGTCCAAGTAACACAACCCCTAACCTATCAGTCTCTTATGCTCCTCTTAAAGAGACTATCTGCGCATCGCCCTCACCACCAGTCTCCTCGCGACCACCAACTGAAACCTTTACCTAAATCTATCTTAATGAAGCCATCTTCCTCTGCAGATCACAGACTCTATGGCACATCCTCAAGGTATTTAAATAACAAAAATAGAATTACTTTTTTTTTTTTTGTATACATTTGAGCAAAATCAGCATAATTTGATTATCTTTGTGCTGTTGTGTTTTGTGTCCCAGGACCGTAATCTCTGAATCCCCAGCTGATGGTGAGACTTCCCAGTTCTTGGCTAAGCACGAGATAGTGTGGAAAGGCTTCCTTAACATGCTCTCTGTGGCCAAGTTTGTCACCAAGGGATTTCTGGTTTCAGGAACTTCTGAAAATCTCAAAGCGGTATAGTACTGCACCATAATAACTTTTATTCTATCAAAAAGATCTACCATCGTCCACAGTTGAATTGACAAAGATTTTCCTTGTGTGTAGGACCTACCTGATACCATACAAATCGGAGGACGAATCCTGCCTCAAACAGTGTGGGACTATGTTGCTAAACTAAAAACCTCTGTTACAAAGGCAAGCAGTAGATTTTGTATTTATTTCTGTGTCTTGTACAATAGCATTGCAAATCTATAAATGTCTACTTTTTTTTGTTTTTTGCTTATTAGGAGTTATGTGTGATCCGGTTTCACCCTGCAACAGAGGAGGAAGAGGTGGCCTATGTCTCCCTGTTTTCCTATTTCAGCAGCAGAGGTCGTTATGGCGTGGTCGCCAATGGCAGCCGTTCCATCAAAGATGTATACCTTGTCCCACTCAGTGCAAAGGAATCGATCCCATCCATACTACAACCTCTTGATGGACCAGGTGGGATAATGCACTAAAGCTTATAGTCTTGTATGATAAACATGTGCATTATTGGGCTAGGTCAAACATGTATGTCAACACCTCCAATCCCCAAGAATACCAGATATATTCAGGCTTAAATATAGCCCCAAATTAAACTTTCTCCTGTTTGTGAACAGAATGTGGGTAAACAAGAGAAGAATCATAGAAATGTTATCCCCAGTAAACCTCCATTGCTTAGTTCCTTCTCTTATAATAACCAACTTTTTTTATACATTGCCAAAATGTGATTATTATGCCAATATGTTGTGGATCACTGAAAATATTACAAAAGTAAAGATTTCTTTTAAACTTGCAAACTGTTATAAGCTTTGATCAAATGTCAATTTTTGCCTCCAAAAATAAGTAAAAAATATTGAACCAAAACATGTTTGAATTAAATCTAAATATTGAATGTGCACTTTATGCTTTTAAAACAAGCTTTTGTATTAAAATGGAGATTATTTAATAATAATATATATATATTTTTACAAACTGTATTCTATGAGCATATTGTATTGATTATTTAATGTTCAATTGTTGTTTCTTTTATTTCACCTTTTTTTTGGTGTCAGATCAGCCTGTAAAACATTTGTCATTTTAATGTTTTGTGTTTCTGAGTTTTACGTAATTATTGACAAATCAATTAATGGTCCCAGCCCTCATGAAAAGTCCTGCACCAACACCTACATTGTCAGTCAAGCATTTAGAAAAATTGGAATAATGGGGAGACAATTGTCAATAATTTAGACTTGTTCTAATAATTTATTTATTTCACAGGGTTTGAAAAAAACAGGCCAAATCTTCTTCTGGGTCTGGCAGTCATCCAGAAGACAAAACGTCCAGGAAGCTTGCCTCAGGAAATTGAAGAGAAGAGACCCAAAGTTCATATGTCCAAAGATCCTATGTGGATCCCAAAACCCCCAGTCCTCTATGGTTCTGACAAATTGGAGATATTCCAACCCTACGATCCTGAGACTCCTGCTAGCACCACCCCTCCTGGATCCCCACCTTGCCCTGAGTCACCATCAGACTCCTGCTCTTCTGGCTCAGTTACCATACCATCTTGTTTTTCTTCCATTAGAACAAACCCTCCTGTTTCTACCTCAGCCGCTGTTGCTGCAACTAAGTCCACCTCTAATAGCATCTCTGACAAGAATCCCACAACTGCATCCAGTAATAAGACACCGCTGCAGAAAATCTTAAAGAGTTTGTTTGGTAATAAGCAAACTGACTCTGGGGTCTCTTCTGACGGACGTTCTAAAACAACAACAGTTCGTGTGGAGAAGGTCCCAGTGTTTTCTCAGGTATCCGGATCAATGGTGGATCCCATTGTCCAACAGTATGGACAGAAATCCAAAGTAAAAAAAATAGTAGAAGAAGAAGAACAACAAAATGACTTTGATCGACCATATGACCCAGAAGAGGAGTATGATCCAGCAATGGGATATGGAGTGGTTGCTCCTCAGAACATGGAAAAAATGAAGGCAGATGGCCCTGCAATATCAGGCTTTGTAGACGACGATGTGGCCTATGATCCAGAGGACGAGACTATCTTTGCAGATATGCAAAGTGATATTGTTGTGACAAAGCCCCCTGTCCCAACTCCAACGTCAGATCCTCCATCATGCCCAACCCCAATTTCTACCCAGATTGTAACGCCAACTCCCACCTCCACTCCCGTGCAGTCCTCTTCCCAGCTGGAGTAATGCAGAACATTCTGACAGGCACTGTGGTTGTCTCAGCTGCAACAATAACTGAACAACAACGGATGCTTGAAGAGCTCAATAAGCAGATTGAAGAGCAAAAACGGCAGCTGAAGGAGCAGGAAGAGGCACTACGTCAACAGAAAGAGGCCGTGGGTATTTTTATGGCTCACTTTTCTGTTTCTGATTCCCTGATGTCTCCCCCACAAAAATATTTGCCTCTCAGTCAACTGTCAGAATCAACAGACAAGACCAGCAACCTTACAGAGACTGTAGTCAGTTCAAATGTGGATTCACAAACTCTTAAACTAGAAGACACAACTGCCATACCTAATTTAGAAAATGACGCAGATACTGTTACTGAGCAAGATGAAACACAGGCTGATATTAAGGAAAGTGAAAAGTACTCATCTGCAGGCGAGATTGAAGATTCTGATGTAGCTTATGATCCTGAGGACGAATCACTTTTTAATGAAATTCAAGATGATGTATTTCAAGGAGGCAGTACCCGTGATTCATCTTTGTCTAGAGCAGGGCATAGTTCCTGCTGCAAGGGCACTCCTCTGAATCCCTACCACAGCAGAAAGCGAAGGCTATCCCCAAAGAGGCGGAGTCATCATGAAAGGGGCCACCATGGAAGTCCTTCTAAAAGATCACAGCGGCGTTCTCCTTCACATTCCCGGAGACATAGAGATAAGGATAGACACAGAAGAAGTGAAAGGGACAGATCAAGGCATAGAGTTAGAGACCAGTCTGAACGCCAAGGTCGCCACCGTAAAGAGCATACCCCACGCCAACATTCTCATGGGCGTAGAAGATCCCCATCATCTCCTGGAAAAAAAGATTTTGGATCCCTTTCACCAAAACAGCTCAGAGGACCTTCCCCTCAAATCCTTGGGAAATCAAAGCCTTTAACTGTTCTATGTAATGCTCCAGACTCTTCAGACTCTGTTGTTGGACAATTTATAGAGAGTAACACATCATCATTTACCTCGGTTACTATTAAAAATGACCCTGATGGACATCAGCTAAGGAGTAATCTTGTTGAGAGTGTTGATAAAGACTTTTCTTCCTGTTCACATGAACCTCTTCACAATGTGAAACTTGAGACTTCAGAACCACAAAACTCCCAGGAGCTTCAAAAAACTTCTGTTAGTGGCCATGACGACAAAGATAGTGGTTCATCTACACAGGTGAATAAACCCTCTCAACAGGAAACTATGTTTACAAACAAATTTGAAAGTACAGTTCCTCTACGAGAAATTGATCCGCCCATTCGAGATTCTCCTCAGAGCCCTGATCCAGAGCCACAGTTTCTGAAACCTAGCAGCATAGAAAAGAGTGACTCTGTTAAGATTGAGGAAATCAGAAATCCTGAGATGCATACCAGTGTCTCAATGCCACACGTTAAAGTTGAAAATAATTGTCTGCCTATTGGTGGTCAAGCAACAATGTCCAATATACTGTGGCCAACTGTTGGCGTTCCAATATCAAATGTTAGTAATATGGATTTTAGAATCCTAAATCTACAGGGCCCAGATGTCAAAGATAAGGGTATGATTGAGGCAGATAAACAGATAGAATGGGGAAATCCAGGCTTAAAGCATTCAGAAATACTGGGTCAAGGGGGGGGGCTATACAAATCGAGCTACAGGCTCAGATATTCAGGGCTCAGGACCTGAACTAGACCCTGTGACAAAGCATCCAGGACCTGGTATGAGTGCTTCAGGTATTAGGGAGGCAAGAACAGATATGAAAGAACTCAGACATATGGCACCACAGATAGATCTTAGAGTAACAGGAACTGGATTCCCAGCGCCTAATATGAGAGGTCCAGGCATGCAAGGCATAAGTCCCAACATTTGGGGTCCTGGATCACACATACAAGATCTATTTAGTATGCAAGGCCTGAACCCAGAAGTAAAATATCCAGGACCTGATATGAGAAACAGTGAAATAGAAATGAGTGGTCAAATGCTTGTACCGGCTGTTACAAATTCACAAATGGGAGGGCCAGACCTACAGAATGAGAGAAGGCCTGGGCCTGAGATAAGAGACACAAGGGGGCCTTTATCAGCTATGTATCATCCAAGCCAAGGAAACCAAGATGGCAGGCCAGGTGTAATGGAAATGGGGAGAAATCAATCTTTCGGGGGTCCACAGATAGAAGGTATGGCTCCAGATATAGGAAGAGGTCAAAAGGATAGAGGTGAAAGTCCACATACTGGGGGTATGAGACCTGCTATAAGGGGTGGAGGTGTAAGAGATCCATCAGGTCATTCTTTCAGAGGCTCAGAAAGAATTCAAAGGCAATCAAGGCATGATGGCAGTCTGGTTTTAGCGGAAAGGGGTTTTCAGGCATATGGTGGTCGAGAAAGGAGTTTAGATTCAGATTCAACTACAGGTTCAGAGGGTAGACATCTAATAGCAGATAGACTATCCCCAGCAATGACAGATGAAAGGTGGGGCCTACAAAAAGGGCGAGATGTACCCATTAGAGGACCAGGGCCAAACATAAATTATGAAAGTGGTGGTTCTAACATATCCTCCTTTGGACAAGACAGTACTGGGTCTAGAGAACATTTCAAGGAGCCACGTCCCGGTATTAGGGCTGAAAAGAGTGTCATTGCCTCAGAAATGAGAGAATCAGAAGCTATTCTTGAATTAAGAAGGCCAGATATGACACAAATAAGCTATATGGGGCCTGGTCCAATTATGGATAGTATGGGTGGCTCAGATACAAGGGGTGATGACATGCCAAACATTACAAATCCAGATTGGAGAGGTCCAGGACCAGGTGTTGTTAGACCTGATATGAGGGGTCAGACCAGTCTAGATTGGAGTGACCCAAGAACAGACATAAGAGATGATTGGGAAGGGCCAGATAGGAGAGGATCAGGGCCATTTATACAAGAAGAATGGAGAGTCCATCAGCCTGATATGAGAGGTCCATACATTGAGAGCCACGAGCCTGACGGAAGAGGTGCTGGAGACCTAGACTTTAGAGAACCAGAGTCTGAAATGAGCGGTCCACACATGGAGGACCTTAGGCATGACAGGAGAAGACCAAGGGGTCCGGATTTCATGGCAACAGGGGGTCCAGAATTTGTGGGACCACGACTTGAAAGGAGAGGTCCAGCTTTGGAGGGACCTGGGCCTGACAGGAGGCGGCCTGGGGATCCAGATTTCAGGGGACCAGGGCCTGAAAGGAGATGCTCTTCAATAGAGGCTCCTGGGCCTGTTAGGAGAGGACCAGCCGGTTCGGATTTCAGAGGACCAAGACCTGAAATGAGAGGTCCAGCTATGGAGGGTCCTGTGCCTGAAAGGAGAGGACCTGGAGGTCCAGATTTTAGGGGATCAAGACCTGCAAACAGGGGCTTGTCTATTGAGGGACTAGGGCCTGAAAGGAGATGCTTATCTATGGAGAGTCCTGGCCCTAATCGTAGAGGACCTGGAGAGCCAGATTTTGGAGGGCCAGGACCTGAAAGGAGAGGTTCAGCTATGGCGGGTCCTGGGCCTGACAGGAGAGGACCTGGAGGTCCAGATTTCAAGGGACAAGGCCCCGAAAGCAGAGGCTTATCAATGGAGGGTCCTGGGCCTGACAGGAGAAGTCATGATGGTCCAGATTTTAGAGGACCGGGACCTGAAAGGAGGAATCCAGCTATGGACGGTCCTGGGCCTGATAGGAGAGGACCTGGAGTTCCAGATTTCAGGGGACCAGGGCCTCCAAGCAGAGGCTTATCTATGGAGGGTCCTGGGCCTGACAGGAGAGGTCATGATGGTCCTAGAATTTAGAGGACCAAGACCTGAAAGGAGGAATCCAGCTATGGAGGGTCCTGGGCCTGACAGGAGAGGACCTGGAGGTCCAGATTTCAGAGGACCAAGGCATGAAAGAAGAAGTTTATCTATCGAGCGTCCTGGGCCTGACAGGAGAGGACCTGGAGGTCCAGATTTCAGGAGACCAGGTCCTGAAAGCAGAGGCTTGTCTATGGAGGGTCCTGGGCCTGACAGGAGACGACCTAGAGGTCCAGATTTCAGAGGACCTGGGCCTGAGAGAAGAAGTTTATCTATGGAGCGTCCTGGGCCTGACAGTAGAGGATCTGGATGTCCAGATATCAGAGGACCAGGACATGAAAGGAGAGGTCCATCTATGGAGGCTCTAGGACCTGACAGAAGAGGACCAGTAGGTCCAGTCTTTAGTGGGCCAGGACATGAAAGGAGAGGTCACATTATGGACAGTCAAGAGCCTGACAATAGAGGACCAGGAGGTCCAGATTTCCATGGTACAGAGACTGAAAGGAGAGGTCTAGCCATGGATGGACTAGGGCCTGACGGGAGAGGTCCAGGAGATCAAAACACTGATGGACTGGGTACCAACAGGAGAGGTCGATATGTGAGGGGTCCTGGCCCTGACATCCCTGGACTTAGGCCTGTAAGAACTGCTCCAGGTTTAGAAGGTCCAGCGCCTCAAAGCAGAGGACAGGGAGGACTTCACTTCAGGGGTCCTGGGCCAGAAAGTGGACAGCCAAATATTGAGGGCCCAGGGCATGAGAGGAGAGGTCCAGACATCAGGGGACCAAGGCTGGAACAACCAGATTCCGGTATTGAGGGTCCAGGGCCCAACAGGAGAGTGTCAGGAGGTCCAGACATGAGACCAGGGCATTCCGATCCAAACAAAGAGGGCCCAGGGCCTGACAAAAGAGGTCCAGAAGGTCCACATTTCAGAAGGCCTGGACCAGAAAAAAGACTTCCAGAGATGGAGGGAACGGGAATCAGCAGGAGCTTTCCAGGAGGCCCACAGTTCAGCGGCCATGAGCTACAAAGAAGACCTCCAGATATAGATATATCGGATAGGAGAGGTCCACACTTCAGAGGAGTGAGGCCTGAAAGAACTGTTATGGAGGGTCCAGGGCCGAATAGGAAAGGAGTTCCAGATTTTAGAGGGCCAGGTTGTGAACCTGGCAGACAAGAACCAGGAGACTCAGGCTTCCAGGAGCCTGGGCCTGAGCGGAGATGTCGAGATTTAGAGGGCCCAGGACCAGATTGGAGAAAATTAGGTTATTCAGACTTTAGAGACCCTGGCATCAGGCAGAAAGTTCCAAATAAAGGCCTAAGACAAAGAAGAGATGGCTGGGGAGAGGCTGACCTTGGAGGGTCAGAACCTATCCAAGAGAGCCCAGATATAGAGTGCCCAGGTCCTAATAGAGGAGGTCGAAACTTGAGAGGTTCAAGGCCTATGAGGGGAAATATTAGAGGACCAGGGCCAGATATGAGCAGTCTAAATCGGGGAGACAGATGGAAAGGGCCAGACACAGTGGAACAATGGTCAGATGAAAGAGGGCCCAATATGGAGGATGTAGGAAATGAAGGAGAATGTTCAGGAGATGATTGGAAAAGATATGACAACAGGGGTCCGATCCAAGAAGGTCCAGGTGAGCATATTCAAGAACTTACTAGGCAAGATCCTTGTAGGGAATGGAGATGCCCTGAAAGTAGGGGGCCAAGGCCCATACAGGAAAGACATAATATGCCATTTCCAAGGCCAGTTCCAGGAGATGATTGGAATGGTCCTGGTTGCAGAGGTCCAGGGCCTGTCCAAGGTCACCCAGATATGATATGCCCAGGGCCTGGTAGGGGAGGACCTGGAAATGGATTGAGAGAGCCTGGTAGAGGGTGTGCTGGGCCAAACAGAAGGAGGCCTGGGCCATTTTTCAGTAGGGAAAGAGATCCAGGCAATCGAGGACAAGGCCATGATAGAAGAGGTCCAGGCATGAGAGAACCAGGATCAAATATGAGAGGGGGTCCAGATATGGGGAATGACTGGAGGCAGCCAGACTTCAGTGGTAATTTGAGAGGGCCAAACATGGAAGGAGCTCAAAACTTATTGAATTCAGGATTTGAAATGGAAGGTATTGATGGTCCAGATTTAAGACGTCCAGGGCCTGAAAACAGAAATTTAAACATTGAAGGTCCAGGGACTGATGGGAGATTTTCAGATTGTGGGGAACTAGGATCTGAAACGCAATGTATAGACATGGAAAACCCTGGAACAGGTAGACAAGGATTTCAGCATGATTTTAGGAGGGAAAGGAGAGCTCCGGACATGAGAAGACTAGGGCCTGGTAAAACGGATACTAGGGGGCCTCGAAGTTCAGATATAAGACATGGGCCTGGGAGGTGGGATACAAACACTGAGCACCCTGAATCTGATAGAAGAGGTCCAGACATGATGGGCCCAGCTTTAAATTCAAGGGGACCTGAACCACCCATGAAGGATGACATGCAAGGGTCAGATATAAGGGGCACACGGTGTTATAGCAGAGGGCCAGACATGACAGCATCACCTCATTTCAATAGTCCTCACCCTAGTGATCCACATTCTGCACCATACAAAGGACCCCTAGGTCCAGCTCAAATTAGTGGAGGAAAGTTATACCCCGGTTTTGACAATCTACAAAATCAGCAAGCAGTAAAGCCCCAGTCACAGAGAGTTGCCTTACTTCCCACTCCAACAGGTCTCATACGCTTCCCAAATTGTATGACCAACAATCCTGATGTCTTTAGCCCGAAACGAAAACAAATGGGTCACCGAACTGACAGGGAGTGGAGTAGAGGTAGACCTGTGACTCAAGAAAAGGAGTTGGTTAAAGGGCAAAGCCAGGAGCAGGAGAAAAGTCCTACTGGTAAAATAAGCACATCTGAAGATGCGAGCACAGAGGGAAGAGAAGTCAAACTTGAAGTTGGGAATGAATGTGATAAACAGGATAAGTGTGTAGAAACTAAAAGCAAGTTAGACACAGACTAAGCCATGGACCCCTCACGACAGTAAGGCTGTCGAACTAGACCTGCAAAAAGGCTTAGTGTATTTTTCCTATAAGATCTGTAGGTCTTATAGCAAGCAATGTAAAATATCAGACATTGTAGCTTGATAAGGAAATGATCAGAGATATTTGAGTAAATTAGGTTCTGGTTTGTCTTGTATTCAAAGTTAATGCATTTATATTTGTTATTTGATTATGACTAAATGCCTCCTAAATTTAATCAATCACTTGTAAATTCAACTTGATGTTTAGTCTAGTTGGAAACAGTCAGAAAGTTTTTGTACAAAAACATGTAAAGTCTTTGTTTCTTTGTTTTTTAACAGCCACAGTTTTTTTGTTTATTTATTTTATTTTTACATGGCCATAGTGTCAGTACAGTACAGCCTTGATTTGGCTTTTATGTTCTTCTGCTAATTAAAAAAATGACTTGTTTCATTGTACTTTTGGAATGCAAGAAGTCAATAAAATGACATACCTTTTTTATATTTGTATTTAGTCTGATTTTGTTGGCAATGTTTGGAATTGATTGATTGCTATGTGAGTATGGTCCACATCTGTTATTTAAAAAGAAAAATCTCATATTAAGTGCCACACTATTCTGTTTGTGGTAATAAATCAAACTGGTTTATATATTTTAGAGGTACAATTAAAAAGTCTCCTTTACAGAATCATTTTAGTATATCCATTTTGCCAGAAAGAATCAGAAATCCTTTATTTGTCCCAGAACAGGGAAATTTACGTTGTTATAGCAAAGAGAGTAAAGTAACAATTAAATAGAATAAAAATACAGTAACAGTAATATAAGTACAGTCATTGGAGAAAAAAAAAGTGTAGGAGTGAATATTGCACAAGGCATTGGCAATTGCACACTGTCGGCATAGACTTTTCTTGGTGTGGTGGGCGACCAGGGGCCGTGGTGATTGTACAGTCTGACCGCTGCAGGAAGAAAGGACCTACGGTATCTCTCCGTGAGACACCGCGGGTGAAGCAGCCTGTCACTGAAGGAGCTGCACAGTGCGGACAAAGTGTCCTGGAGGGGGTGGGACATGTTGTCCAATAGAGAGGACAGCTTGTCCGTCATTCTCCTGTCTCCCACCACCTCCACAGTGTCCAGCGGGCTCCCCAGGACAGAGCTGGCCTTCTTAACCAGTCTGTTCAGTCTCTTCCTGTCAGCAGCCGAGATGCTGCTGCCCCAGCAGACCACTCCATAAAATATAGCTGATGCCACCACAGACTCAAAGAAGGTCTTAAGGAGTGCCCCTTGCACTCCAAAATACCTCAGTCTCCTTAGCAGATAAGCCTGCTCTGTCTCTTCTTGAACAGAGCAGCAGAGTTATCTGACCAGTCCAGTTTATTGTTCAGGTGAACGCTCAGGTACTTGTAAGATTTTACAATCTCAATATCTGTACCCAGGACGTTCACTGGTGGCGCCTCCTGAAGTCCACCACCAGCTCCCTGGTCTTCCCTACGTTGAGCAGGAGGTGGTTCCTCTGGCACCATCGGGCAAAGTCCTGTGTCCGGTTTAACAGTGCAATTTGAACGGCTTGGTGCGAGGGTTGGTAAAGGCGGAGCTAATTTTAACTACTATATTTGGTTGGTCTTGGTTTGGTAGGTAATATATCACAATTCATGATATTTTAAGAGATAAAATGTTATATGTAAAATGTTAATCTGCAAATTAACTATCGCAAATACAGCTGTGTAATACATCTAGTAAAAAGTACAATATTTGCCTTAAATTTAATTTAAGTAGAAATACAAAGGAAGCATTAAATATCTATACTCTTGTACAAGTTGAGTGAATGTACTTTGTCCATCACTGAACGGTCAGTATTGTAAGACACTCAAACAAGCACATTTATTGTTATTGGAGACACTCCATACTCTCAATGCTTTTGAGAAATGTTGACCAGTCTGTTGGGTTTAACCTGCCCTGATTCAAAACAGCGTCAGCCAGAGTGAAAGGAAGTTAACTGGGTTTGATTCACATTATTGCTTCATTGTCTTGTTTTGGAATGAGTCATATTATTTTCACAATAGCATATTTTCAGGTTTCTTAAGGGATCTTGCAGGTGGAAATAGAGGGTTAGCAAGAGAGAGGAGTGAGAGTGAATGCCCTTGGTGGGATAATCAATGCCAATAGAGGTCTGAATCTGCCTGTTGCAATATTGTATAATCCTCCACAGCCACCTGCAAAGCTCCTGTTTTACCAAAGGGGGGCGATAGCATTCAGTAAATCTTCAGCAACCATCAAGGAGTTGATATTGATCTAGCTTTGTTTATTGCAGTGGTGAAGTTGAACAAGTAGGCTACTGTACTTAAATACAATTTTGAGGTAACCTATAACATTATGTTACTTAAAACTTCTATTCCATCTCATAGAAAAATATTGCACTTTTGACTCCACTATATTTATCTTATAACTAGTCACTGGTTACTTTACAAATTAAGATATAATGATTGTACATTGTACAAGATTAATTATAGAAGAAGAATATGCAGTGCCCTATAATATACGATGGCATTTAACACATTGTGGTGGAAAGTTTTAATTAAACTTTATACATGTCCTTATACAAATGGCCAGTGAAGTCTATAATACTGAAATGAAGATTATTGAGAAATAAGCTTGTTTTAGGAGTATTTATTCTTTGCAAAGAAGGTTCAACGCAAGCAGTCTGGGCGAGGAAGAGTCCCGATAAAACTGTGTTCATGTATTTTACAGACTGTAAGGAGAAGGAGGGATGGAGGATCCAGACAGTGGCAGATATTAGGTAGACAAACAAATACAATTGATAGACAGGGAGTAGAGAAGGGGTGTGTGTGGAAAGGTCCCACAGTTGCAGGTGTTAGATAGACAACATAAAACAGTGAGTAGAGAGGGGAGAGGAGGAAGATTCACCCATTTGGGATAAACACAAGAAGAATATCGTGGGAAGAAATAAAGTTACAGAGATATGCTGAGCAAGACAGAAGTTCATTGAACCAAGTATTAAACAATAAGAATTTAACATGGACATACAAAATATTCCATTACAACATGTAGGAATCACACAGAGTGCTTATCCAATTTCATTGTTTTTCATTGTCATGAAAATCAAGAAGGCCTACAGTGGGATCAAGTCTATTTTACTACAAAGTAATTTAATAGAAGAGCATTTTTTTGCAGATTATATTAGCTATATTTGCTTAAAATACTAAATTAACTGGGGTTTTTTTTCTAGTCCAGTAGGTGTGCAGGTTGTTGGGATAATTGCAAAGATATAACCCTTATATAGACTACATGTTTACAGCTGTGGATCGTGTTATAGGCTACTAACTTATTTAATGTTTATGCATTCATGTTTAAGCAGCATAGCTGGGCAAAACTACTTTATGTAGGCTAATATTAAAAATAAGGAGTAAGAGAGTGCAGTATTTTCCTTCATTACATGTAGTGGAGTAGTAGCATAATGTAGGCCTACCGTTTACCTCTAACATGAGTAAATGTACTTAGTAACTTTCTATCACTGCTTTAAACAAGTTGTTTTTAACGTTACGGATATTGTGACACTGTTTTCTTTCTATACTAAATATACTAAATAAATAAATAATCCGAGTCTTCAACTGTGACAGCGTAACGACGTCGTTACTACCCGCTGCCATCGGTCGAGGAGTTGGCTTTAAAGTAAGTTGAAGATCATAAAATAAGGAATATAAAGAGAGCTGAATAATTATTATTTGTTCCCTTATACACTGGACGACTTATTAATGGAATATTGCAAACGTGTGTAATGATTTACCGTTGTACGTAGATTTTAACGGTAGCGTATGCTAACGTCTTTTCAAATGTAACGTTAGTTTACTAGCTTAACGTTCCTCACGAGTGGAGTCACGAGCTAGCTTTTATAATTAACTGTTAGCCACAGACAATTTGTCCACGACTGAGCGCTTGGAGTTGTGGATACGTTGTTTAATGTCAGTATTTTCAGTGTTACTTTGTGTAGGCTAACTTAACTTAACTTAATAACGTTAATACTGTAAACGAGTAAACTTTAAGGGCCCACCAAAGTTAGTTGAAGTCGTTTAACATGGACTGTAGGTACAATCAATAGCCTGTTCTGGTGTACATGTAAGTAATATTTTATTTATATATTTCTTCTTGATCTCCATCCCGTCTCCAGAGTGAAGTATGTCATCCATTCCCTCAGCTTGTAATACCCTCCAAGTATCACCTTCATCCAGAGAACACACCTGTGACCCTGTTGGGTTGATTTTGAGCCAAAGTGGATGTTTAACACATGATCATGGTCCAATGTTGGGACCTGAGCTCGGCCTGATGGAGATGTCAGAGGTTGAATACACACACCTCCAGCACCTCATCCAGGACACACGTGGAGGCCCACATTGCCCCTCCAGATTTGCTAGATGCCAGATCTCACCCCAGTCCTACAGAGATGGTTAAAGACGCTACTGAATCCACAGTGCTATCCCCCTACATGACCTCTCAAGCTATTGACCTATCGACTTCAACTGATGAACACTGTCAGGTGATGCCAGGAGAAAAGACTCCAGCGTCTTATGGAGATGTCCCAGGTTTTGTGCTGGCCAGAGTCAGAGGTGAAGACAGCCCGACCGCCAACAGCAGCACATCTTCCCAGAAGCGATCCAGATCTGCTGCTAGAGTTTGCTTGGAGAATAGGTTTAACACCATGTCTGCTGACACCCCAAGACAGCAAGATATTCAGTCTGCAGTCCTCAGCAAGTAGGTGTCACTTATATAGTGTATTGCTATTTGTTAGTAAATATAACCCCTTAATGCAAATTTTTATGGAATGTGCAAAATCTCTTTTGTTGTGTTTCAGTTTTTGGACAATACTTCAGCAGTCTGTAGAGGCTCAAGAGGCAGCCGTACACCCTCAAATGCATAAGTGGATGAAAACTGACAGAGCAAATCCTTTTGATGTTTCCAGCCCATTTGTAGGCGGTGCATTTAATCCTGTCAACATGTGTGAACAAGTATGATAATAAAAAATATCAAACTGCACTTTCTTACAGATTTATAGGATCCACAGGCAGAATTCATTGTTCAATATGTTTTTCTTCTTCCTGTTTTGACCTCAGGTGATGGGCCATATTCCTCACATGGTTGAACCTAACAAGCACCCCAACCCCAAGAGTTTCTCATTTAATTTCTGCCCGGAGAGGGTTGTTAGAAAAGCTCTCTTTACAAGTGGCTGCAACTCAACAGAGGAGCAGCAGTTGATGAACATAGAAAGTAATAATCAGTAATCTAAACCTAATCTTATTTCAAAAGTTGTAGTTTGTTTTCTTATCTGTCTTCATTTATTTTTATATTTGTATTTTGTAGATGATGTGGTGACATCTGCTGCCTTCAGGAAGCATGGTAGCACCCACAGCTCTCAACCCATCAAGGCTGCTTTGTCTGCGCCAGACTCCGCTGGTGAATCAGGGAGCAGCTCCAAGAAAAGAGCTCGAGCTCATATGTCACTTATTCAGCGCAAGGAGAGACACAACAGTAAAGAGAGGGAACGCAGGTGAGCAGCCATTACCAAAAGCTGAAGGTGTCTCTGCACCCTCCACAATTTGTGTGATGTGGTCTTACGAAATGTGAATGTAGTTTTTAATCACAATTTGATGTTTTCATTCTTGGCTATAGTTACAGACCATAATATCTTGGGGTGTAATATAATGTTAAGTAAATTTGTAAGTGTGTTTGTATAGCTTAGCCATTACTACAGACTGCGTCCAAAAGGACTTCCTCGTCCACTCCCTGTACACTATTCCTATATAATAAACATCTGTAGTTTAGTCCATGGTATAGCAAGGGGTTCTGCTCTGGGCTACTGTGATGTGCAGTGTTCTGATGTTTCATTTAGACCAAACATCAGTCAGCAGATTACAAAATAATAATTTATGCAGCCCAAGATAGATATCTAAAGTTTTAAATAACAGGAAGGTCAGTAAAGTTTTAGAGATTGTAATTATTTGTATTGTGTTTGCTTCTGCACAGGAAGAGGATCCGTTTGTACTGCGATGAGCTGAACATGCTGGTGCCATTCTGTGAGGTGGATACTGACAAAGTCACCACTCTGCAGTGGACCACTGCCTTCCTCACATACATCAACAAAACATATGGAGACACCTTTAAAGAAGTAAATTTGAGTTATGTTGAAACATTGATTTATGTAAATCTGTTTGGATGGATCATCCTGAAATGGAATGATTTGAGACTTGGGGCTGGAAGATGAGAGCATCCTGCTGCCTGAGTAATACGTAATGCAGCTGACTTTATATGACTTTTATTATTTAGAGAGTTCAAATCAAATTCTTCTTAATGTTACAGTGTAAAATCCTATACATGTATAGTGTTGTAGTCTGTAGATGAATTAACATACTACAAAAATACATGGCAGCAAATTAAAGCAATCCACCACATTCTGCTGACTGTGCAACAGCACCACCACATGGAATTAAAAACAAAAGGATCGGCACAGATCTAAAATAAGAAAGTACTGGCAGGACTTTCACAAGGATATGGAGTAGGCAGTTTGGGGGGGTCGAGGGGCATACACCCCCATCACAAGGCACTGTTCATTAATGAAAATAGCCCAGGTTATTTTAAGGGCGAACATGATTTTAGTCCCATTTTTTATCTAGACTATGTATTGGTTTTGTATTAAATTATTTATTATACAATTACAATTACGGCAGGATGTTTCATTACGCCATATTTTATTTATTTTTAAAACATGATTTGAGGTATCAGACATTAGTTTGCATAATTGGTCGATGGCAAAAAATACAAAAGCGTTCCAGGACATTTTAAGCTGTAAAATGAGTGTGTGAGGCTAAAGCAGCCTACATTTTCCTTATATGACACGAACCTTTGACAACATTGTTGTTTTAGTGTGTGTTTGCAAAATGTCTCAGAGATAGATCTTCTGTAAAATAAAACAAAGGTAATTTATTCATTCATTAAGGCCATAAATGTGTGGCGTATATGGAAAATGCAGTGTTTTCAGTGGACTTCTCAAAGCTTACTGCACGTTGTTCAAGTTGCTGCCACCAGTGTTTTCTGCAGTAGCCCATCTAATGAGGAAATCAATGCAAATTCTTAATATATTTTGTCATCAATTATTTTGCTAATATTTGTCAAACGCTGAAGACGACTCTAAATTAATATAATAAAGTAGCCGGCTGGACTAGAATGACTCGTCGGCTGTTTGGCCAGCAGTTGCCGCTTATGGAAAGCTCTGGTATCTGTCATTAACCACAATAATATGCTATTCCCCCTGTACAGGAGTTTCAGAAGGCAATCACTGATGGGAAAGGACACTTTCTAAAATCCAGACCTTCTTCAGGCCAGGACACAATCCACCGGGAGATGGACGAGGCACTGAGCATTCCTCTTACGGTAGAGCAATGACCCTCTCACTACTCTATCTAAGACATGAGGGCATTTTAATTTAACATTTAAGCTTTGGTTGTGCCATCTGGCTATGGGTTAGGTCAATGTGTGGTAACATTTTAAATGCAAAAAGCATCCTTTTTAGAGGAGCTCTGCTTTAACATTACAATGATTTAGAAAGTAGGTTTCCAGTCTCAGACCATGTGATGCTTAAACATGGCTGCTTTTCTCCAGCTGCATCTCAAAACCAAACTGCATCAGTGTAGTTTCCATTTGATAGCCACCTTTTGTAAAAAGAAAGAAACGGGCTTTTCATATTCATACACAGGTGGCACTGTTTCCCTTTGGAAACCGCTCTAATAATTTAGAGATTTCAACTCTTCAGCTATCATAAATTATAAATTTAGCAGATTTGAATTATATTTGCACCTTTTTTTATATGCTTTATTCAAGTTGTGTTTATTTTCATTGAATGTATTTAAATTAAAAAATAAATAAAATGGTATATTCAGTTCAGTTTACTTGTTCACATACGTTTATTATTTAATTATATATTTAAGTGTAAATGCACTTAAATGCTTACATTTTGCATGTGAGTAATGAATGTTGCTATATTGTGAATTAATGGGATTACCTGATTTTCATTGTGTTAAGCATCTCTGACTGTTCATTTGATATGTAGAGAAGAGTAATCTTTTACTGAAAAGTGGCTTTATTTGTTCTTTCTTACAACATGTCGCTGTAGCATCTTACTGTACATACAACAGTCACCCACAAATAATAAATAGTATTTAAGGTCATGTATATTTAATAGTTACAGCACCGGTAGTACATAGTGGATGTGGTCATTGTAGATGAACAAAAACAAAATGACCTTGATCCTAAAATTCTTAAATTTATTTTACAATGTCTGATTTATGCATCCACACGTTTTATGTTGTTTTTGATTCTCAAATCTAGAGAATCAACTTCACATGTCATTTTAAACAAAAAAAAACAAGACTATCAAAAGTTTTAAGTTTTTGCATTAATCTACACAATTTCTGGGCACCTGGGTATTTGTGTTTTTTATTCCTTTTACAATACATACACAGCTCCTTGACAGTCTTTTTGCCTCTGTCGCCTATTTCCATATTTTACATTGTAAGCTTGTATGTTGAGGTAACACCTGTGATTGACATTAATGGGCCATGATACATGCACATTCACATTCACTTCAGAGTCACTGTTGTTTTTCGAGTCATCTGCCAGAAGAATGTTAACCCAGGTAATGGGGGGGGCATGGAAACATGTACAAAGTTTTTAAATACAAAAGGACTCATAATTCATTTTCCAGTTGTTTGTAAGTCAAGTCTTGTTATTTGATACTGTATAATTTGGAGCAATGTAGTTGTTCTCTTGGACTCCTTTGGGCCTCTGTCCGCTTCAATTCTGGATGTCATCTGGATGTCTTTGTCTCTCAGTTGCTCTGGTATTCACTCCTCAGATTTTCCTCTATTCCTCTCAAAATATCACACCTGTTTGATGTTACGCTTCCCATCTTGTGATACACGTATTTTAATAAAGAGGACATTTTTGTGATCACTCTCTTCTTTCATTCCTCCCTTCCCTCACTTATCACCCTTCCTCCTCGGGGTGGATGGCATCAGGGTTCAGGAAGTCACTGTTTAATGGTTTTTGGGGTTGGAGGATTTTCCAGCGACCGATGCTCCCTGGCAGGCTGATGTGTCACAGATTCCAGGTGTTCCCAGGTGCCCAGTCCTACCTACCCTGCCTGACTCTCCAGGCTCACCTGGATCTCCTGGAGATCCATCACGCCCATCTTTGACAATTCCAGCTACTCCTGGAAGACCTGTGGACAGCGAACAGGGGATGAGCAGAGGTTCTTTTAGCGGTTTTGTAGCAGACTTATGAAGGCGTATTGTAGGTAAAACAAAATAATGATATACAAAAACACGGGGAGGGGTTAATGTTCTGAGAAAACACTTGGGAATAAACTCACAAATTTAAGAGTAAAAGTCTTGAATATTCTCTGAGATTATAAAGTCATAAATATGCAAGGCAATAATATATATTATAATATTTTGTCATGGAACCACATTGCTTCACTTCACAAGGTTGGATCAACCTACAGACACCACCGATAAACAGGAGACTGCACACGTTAGTGAGGAGGTGCAGCAGTATGGAACATGGCGGTGTAGTTCCTGATGCACAAAAGCTATTACCTCATCCAAATTAGCAGCTGTTTTCCTCTGACTATGCCCAATTCACAACAATGTTTCTTCAAAGTCTGGATGATTATGATAATATGGTGATTCTGGGCTAAAACCACAGGAACTTCTTATTGATGGATGATCCCGCTTGACATGGCACATTTACCACTTTATACTAAAGAGAATATTCAAGTTGTTTTATTCTTGTAAATTGAGATATTTTGTAGCAAATATTACACCTTGTTGTGGCACAGACTTGTTTGATGTCAATGCCAATAGTATACCAAGATAGACTTTTCTCACATGGTCTAATTGTGTAACTAATACCATTAACTGATGACTGAAACAGGCACACCTGAATGGAATGCAGCCATTATTAATCTTATTGGGCACGTCTGTTTGACAAGTCAAAATGTCTGCCATGAACATGATCTATATGTGCAGTATAGTTCATTTAATTAGAGCTTGAGCTGATCGGCGCTACATCGTTGTTCACTACTAAACTCATACCACTGTATAAGGTCACATACCCTGATATCCTTGGTCTCCAGCGGGCCCATCAACAGCTTTGCCAACAGTTCCCTTATCGCCCTGCTCACCAACTTGACCTGTTGTGAAAACAGAACATTTTAAGCAATGGTGGAAAGAAACTAAGCGTATTTACTCGAGTACTTCCATTTTACACACAAATGGTTTCATTTAAATTAATTAAATTAACGCTCAAGGTCAAAAAAGCAACAATTTAGAGAAAATTCCAAAGATTAATGCAAATTTGTATCTTTTCTATTATTTTACGATCCCATTAATCATCTGATGACCCCTCAGGTTTATCTTGTGATCCTTTGGAGGGGTCCGACTCCGAGGTTGAGAACCACTGGACTAAACTACCTGACTGTATGTAAAACATTTAAAAATAGCAATGTACTACACACTGATGCATCAGTCACAGGGGACACTTTTCTATTTTTTCCAATGTTGTATTGGTACTGTTACTTAAGATATGGATCTGATTACTTCTAATTTTGATAATAAGATCATATCATTGTATTAATTAATGAGGCGCTGATCAAGTGACTGTTGTGCTGATTTAAATGTTCATACCTCTGGGACCGGGGTCTCCAAGCTCTCCTGGTAGACCTCTGTACCCTGGTGGTCCACGGGAACCTGGATGTCCATAAGAGCCAGCAACTCCTGTCTTTCCTGAAGACCCTACAGGGCCGGGGCGGCCCACCATTCCAGGGGCCAGGGGTCTTCGAAGGTTAGCCGCCAGCTGTGCAATCTGGTCTACGCGATAGAAAACACCAGAGGGTTAACTATCCAGCTTACCGTTTATCCAACACTGAAGTGAATTACAGCAACAGATTAAGATGTCTCACCATCGATCATCGAGCCACACAGCTCTCTGATGTGCTGCTCACTCGTCAGTTTACCCTGAAACACATGTCAGCAACACTTTGTTTTTAAAGTGTAGGCTCATTCAGGCAGCTCATTAGAAAACAACATATAATAAGTCAGTCAATCACAAGCCATTTACAGATTTGAAATAAACACTCACGGGTACACCTGTCTTTCCTGAAATTCCAGGCAGACCCTGCTCCCCTTGGAAGCCCATTACTCCGGTTTTCCCTGGAGGCCCTCGTGCCCCAAGCTCTCCTTGTGGACCTGGCACGCCCTTAGGTCCCAATTCCCCCCGCGTTCCTGACTGCAATGAACAAGAATGATCCATTAAATACCTCATTACATTTTGCAGAAAGTCAGAAATCAATTTCTTCCAAAGTGGAGCTAAAACATCCATACGCCTCTGATTCGATTGATTAATAAACACCAACTAAAGAGAAAACGGGGTCTGTTGAGACAATGCAAGGCGGATACATATGGTGTCTTGTTGCTGGATAATTACTCCAACGAGCACAGCAACCAGTAAATAAGACTACGAGAGTGAGGCTCATCAATACCGTGTCTCTAATTCCATAAATTGTGCTGCGTTTAATGAGACTCGTCTCTCCCTTGTGGCTGTAGCAGCGAACAGGCCAATAAAGCTAAAGCAGCAATACCTATCTCTAATTAATCCTATTAAACCTGGAATGTGAAGCAGAATCATGTGCATGACTCTGATAAGTGGGCAACAGCTCGGTGCTAGGCTCCATTTTTAATGTTTAGTGAGGGAGCTGACACAGAGGGAGTTTGGAACAAACTTGTGCTGCTAATTACACCCACACACAACATCTAAACTAACAGAAGGACATCTACTGTGTCTAGAAAACTTTTTGTAAATGAGTGGGTCCATGTAGAGGTATGAAACACTGCACAACTGTCAGAGGAAACAATAGTTTAACTAAATAAAAAAAACAAAAAGTAGAGTGGAACAGTGACACAATATAAGAGTACAAAAGCCGAATGAAAACATCGATGTAGCTCACCTCTCCTTTTTGTCCAACTGGGCCAAAAGGACCCTGAAAATAAAGACGTACTGCGTGTTTAGTTAAACAGAAGTGAAAGGAACTGACATTATTTGAATGCTACGCAGCACACAAGCTTTCATACAGGTTAGTGCAATCCGCACAAGAAAGGAGGCAATACACATTGTTTGGAAAATGAATACAATACCATAAATAATTTAACTAATGGCCAAAAAACATTCTCATCGAAAAGCCATGTGAAACAGATAGATTGTACTTCAACACTTCCAGCTGCTCTCAGATCCTTGGGCAGCAGAGAAACAAAACAATGTTGTCCTGCACATTGGAGCAACTAACCATGAAGTGCTTTCTAAACAATTCAAGGAGACAAAACTAAAGAATAAATACTGCTGACAAAGTAAAACATCTCTCCATCACTAATATTGGCTTCTGATCGAACAGGGAAGAAAATACTTACAGGTTCTCCATTCTCTCCTGGTAAACCGTCACTTCCTGCCACACCCTAGAGAGACAACAACAGACACCACCTGTTTGCTATTTCTCTTCGTTTGAACAATGATACCTGACTAAGCAAAGTCTAAAATCTCTTGAGCTGACAGTTTCAGCATCATAGTTGAGAAACAAATCACACGGCATTCAGTGGAGGTTATACTGTATTTAAGCTTCAATCGGACTTAAATATTTACCATGTCTCCTTTAGCTCCATAAGCTCCAACTGGACCCTATAGAATTGAAAAAGGAGAGAGAGAGAGGGAATAAATGAGAGCCATGTAGAGATATTTGTGGAAGGGAAGTGAGGTGGGCTGGTTGAGGGGAACCCGGAGCGGTATAAAGACCGGCTTTGTTCCGTCCTCAGATTCTGAACAGGAGGCCTTTTTGTGTTTGAGCGCTCTCCTGGCTGCAGTTAGAGTTTACACCACTAAGAGGTGGGGATGACCCGCTTATTGACGTACAGTACCTGGATAGTTACATATCTCTGTCTGCGTTTGTGTGCAGAGACCTTTGTAAGAGTCCTTTAATGTAGATTTATTTTACATACTGTATTAGAGCAGAACTATTAGTTCATCGGCAGAAAATTAATCAAGTATTTCAAATGTTTTGAGTCATTTGTTAAAGGGAAAATGTGAAATCTGAATATCTTTTGAATATATAGAAGGTATATATATATATATATATATATATATATATATATATATATATATACCCTGTTGAAGAGCTAGAGACGATGCATGTTGGTTGGTTAGATTGTCTATATGCTCGAAGAATAAATGTATAATATAATTTCAGCTGAAGACGGAGCGCCTTGGCTCTTTCCAAGGTCGTCTGCACCACTAAGTATTAAGCAAGACATTTTCTTTTTTATATTTTCTTCTATGGTAGTAAACTAAATATCTACATTACCATGGGCTTAGTTATGTGCAGACATTTTAAAGACAAAATGTTGAATCAGAAGAATAACTCACTAATAATGTAGAGAATGTATTTGTATTACTCTAAGAAAGCCCTGCACTGTACCATGGTTACACTGGATGACGTTAAGCCCTGGGGCACATTTCATATCGTCACACGCGTCAAACTTACCCTTTCACCAAACTCTCCACGGATTCCAGTTGGACCTGGAAGACCTGGATCCCCCAACGCTCCGTTCACCCCCTGCAGAAAATCAAACACACGCAAGCCAGTGAGTTGAAACTGAAAAGTAAAACTAAACGGATAATGGTGTGTGATATCATACAACTGACCTGGAAACCTTTCACTCCCTGAGGTCCAGAGTTGCCCACTAGTCCAATACCTCCCTGTTGGACACAGATAATGTCATGTCATCCTACTAGGAAGAGCTTAGAGTAGTAAAACAAACTGGATATAAATGAAACGGAGAATCAGAACAAAAGAAAAGGCATGATTCATTATGCAGTGCAGTGTGCGGGAGAAGTGTGGTAATTCCTATGCTGTTTTATCTCTTTTTTTTATCTTCGCCGCAGGGCCTGATGTGAAAGACAAAGACCTCTCTGTTTATAAATTCCTCCGTTATGAGTACCTGCTCTCATCCCTGGCCCTTCATTACTAACTCCACCTTAGCAAGCCACTGAATCAGACGCAGTAGAATATCATCAACTTCAAAAGGCAGTAGTTTATAATCCTGTAAGTCTAGTTTCCTCTCATGCTGTATGCTGCTATGCATTGTGGTCTTTTAAGATGGCTGCTACACATTCACGCTGGTTGTTAGAACGTTGCATTTTAAAGTGTGGGAAACTGAGTCTTCTGTAAATTGATTACATTTAGCAGACCATCTGTGCAGCGGAAAGTCTATTCAATTGGCTTCTAAATAATGGAAAAGATTATTTTTAAATTCCCTGTAATTGCCCGCTAATTAGGCAGTTTAGAAATGTCACAACAATTACACGTTGCCTTAGTTTGTAGGCATCAACTTACAGCCACTCCTCTGGGTCCTGCTATCCCCCTCTCTCCTGGGACGCCGATATCACCCTGAGGGAGGAGACGACAGATGGGGTGGACAAGTCAGGAAAGTTTAGAGTCCAGACTCAACATTTTGGGGTTAAAGTGACATGTCTGTCTGGCTGTGATCTAGCAATACCCCCCCCCCCCCCCCAAAAAAAAATACATCAGATACATACAGGAATACCTGGCTCTCCAGAGGGTCCCGTCTCCCCGGCCTTCCCCGGATCACCCTGATGTAAAAGAAGGGAGAAGATTAAAGTTGTCCTCCATGGTCCTCTCATCAGTTTTGAGGTTAAAGTATGTTTCTATGTTGTTGTAATACTCACAACTCCTCCTTTAGACCCCTTTGAACCACCCTTTCCTTGTAGACCCTGGAACAGAAAGAAAGTGGGCATTACGATCAAACTGCGACTTAGACTGGAGAATCAAGGTGATTAATAATATCCTTTATTGTCCATTTCAAAGTACTCACAGGAAGTCCGTTTGGTCCTTTCTCTCCAACTACCCCATGGCGTCCAGCATCACCCTATCAACACAGACAACACTGTGACATGAGCTTTACTCACACAATCACTTCATGTGGACGAACATCAAAATGAAGCCCAAAACATACAAAAAGAAAAAGCTCCAACTTACCTTCTCACCATCTAATCCTGGTGTGCCATCTTTTCCATCTCTGCCAGGAATACCCTGTAGAAGACATCAAGTATGATCCTCATGGTTCTGAGCGGTGATGTATATCAAAACGGTATCATTTATAATCCTATATGTACTCACAGGTTCCCCCTTAGGTCCGGATCCTCCAGGACCTCCTTTGGGACCAAATTTACCCTGTCGAAAGACTCATTAGGTCGTCATTTATACATCATGTGAACTTGTGAAACTAATCGTCACAAATTAAAGTCTTTTACTTACAATTTCTCCTTTGGGTCCTCTGAATCCCTGTGGTCCATGTTCTCCAACATCACCCTGGAGACATCAGATGAAACACACACAGCTATTCATTGATGGGACCAGCCGTCTGTTCTGGCTGTCAACTACTACCAAACACTGCTTTTGTTTAAAGTGAGTTACAAACAAGGAGAGACTCACTGTCTTTCCAATGATGCCAGCGATGCCATGTTTGCCTCTGAAACCAGGCAGGCCCTAGAGACAAAGCAAGGTCAAAGGAAACCGACTGTAAGTACAAAAAAAATGTAAATGCCTGCATTGTGAGTGATAAGAAGCTGAACAAGGAAGGAGTGGTCTTGTTCTAAAAGTTGCTTACTCTGTCTCCTACGGATCCCATTGGGCCTTGTAAACCTCGGAGACCACGTGGGCCCTGAAACAGCATCAGAGCATCGTCAAGGCACTTTCAAACGTCAGAATGTTTCTCGACAAATGCCTGGGTGAGCTGTGCTAAATATTATAACGGACAGATTGTGTGTAGGTAACGAGTGAAAAGTAACATTAGTCCTGAATTATCTTTATGTGACTCACCTGCAGACCCACAGTCCCTGGAATACCTGGTGGGCCAGATGGACCAGCGTCACCCTAAAGGCAGAACGGGAAAGTTAGGACGGCAACACCAAATTGTATAAGGCCAGTATTCTTTCCATAATCCTGCTGACAAACAAGCTGAACCACAAACACAACCTCCATGGTGGAGGTAATAAAACCAATATTGTGCACATACTAGGTTAATTCTATTCTTATTTAACTTATATCACTGACATCAGCCAAAATATCGCAATGTCGCAAGATAAACTCACCTTCTCTCCATTCTTTCCAAGCTCTCCCTTGTCTCCTTTGTGCCCTGTGTGACCCTGCAAGAGCAGAATTCAATACAGACACAATGAGCGTGCACAAGGAACTATATTGTGAGGGTGCAGAGTGACAACAACTCAAACAAGAACATGACAGAAACTATATTTACCTTGAATCCTGGCATCCCAGAAGGACCAGAGGGACCAGAAGGGCAGATAGCAGGACACTGCAGAGGACAGAGACGACACAGTGAGGAACTTTATGCATCCTCAGTTTGCTGTCATTATGCTGCTCTCACAGGTGGGTGATTGAAAACTTACCAGAAGGTCACCGCTAAGATCATGAAGAGTACCAGGAAAACCCTGACAGAAGGAGATATGACAACACGCATTCAGATACCTTTTTATAAATGTCTTTGTATCCGTGAATCCACAGACATTTAACAAAAGATCCACTGGGTGGCGGTGGAAAAATAAAGCACTTACTGGTGGTCCATCAGAGCCCGAAGGTCCGGGAAGTCCTGGAATACCCTCAGCACCCTGAGAATCAGATAGCACCAAGATTAGTAGCATATTCAGCACCTTCAGTCTGTCAGTCTGTAACATCTCAGCTCAGTGACGTCATCTGGTCACAGTGATTACAGTCGGGGTTGTAGAGTCACACTTAAATTCTCCCTCCACTCAAAACATGTGACACTTGACAGCTGTTTTCTAATTAATCTGTCGAAGGGGGAAAGTTTCTCTGTGCTCACCTTTAATCTGAGTTTTAAATGTGTACCCACGAGCTCGGTTTAGTAACATCGCAGCTAGTTTGCTAGTCATGGTCCAACGTGCTACTTAAACGTTGCCGCTAACAATACTGTAGCATCTTCTGAAACGGAGCGAGATCTGAATTAAATGTAAGTGAATTAAGTATGAGCATTGGATAATAAAGTGTGACCCAGTAGAAACACGAGTCCAGTCCACTTACTAAAGTGTCCTTCCTCTCCAGTTGTTAGTCTTATCCTCCTGCTGCTGCTACGTTATATAGATATTTAGGGCAATGTTTAGAGAGGTTGGTTGATTCCAGAAGACTGCTGGATCAGATTTATTTTTGTCAGAAGATGTGGCTCCTCCATGACGATGACGAGAAGTCTAATTGGAGAGATCAGATACTCACCACGGCACCCTGGGGTCCGAGTCCGCCTGGCAACCCGTTGGTTCCAGGTAGTCCCTGCAAACACAAGACACTGGGTGTGTGCATGACATCAGAGTACATGTGTAGATGTAGCACACAATGTGGAATATTATGTACAAGCATACTTTCTCAGGAGGCAAAGCTGCTATTGTGATACGTAAAGATTATACAAATACATCACATGCTCCAGCTTTCTGTGCATAGGAGTGATATAAAGAGACAATGCTGTGTACTCACTGCAGCTCCTGGTCTCCCTCTGCCCTACGGAAGACACAGGAAGGCAAATTAAGTCACAAACACCAAGGAGATGATTAGATTTACTCACAACATCAATATCCACCATGTGATGTATTCCTGCATTAAATCCGCTGTGAAAGTCTGTCCCGGGTTGTTGCTGTGATGTGGATATACACTTTTACCGTCCAGTTAGATCAGGGTTCCTGTGACAATATGCAACCCTGCTGCTTTCAAAAGTGTCCTTGTGATGATCCCTGGTGTCGTCTGGGGTCGGACTTGTTGCTAACCTGACTTTCTACTTACCCTGCAGCCAAGGGCGTATGTTTGCATATAATATTTTGCTGCATGAACAGCTGCATATGTCGCCACTTTGAAGTGCTCCCAATCCTTTCTTGACCCGGTCTCTTTCCTCTATTGCACTGCACTGCAGCACACATGATGTAAGTTTGTCCATGCCGACACGTTTTGTAATTAGATATGTCACCAAAAAAAAGAGAATGGACATCAGGAGCTTTGTCATCATGCAAAAATGTCTGAGGACATTTGGTAATATACTAAAACTGGTAGGCCTGCTGAATATAACATGTGTAAAGTAGTCTTTGATCTATTACTGTGTAAAGTTTGTATGTTAATGTAGATACAGATGTTAAGATCTTGTTTTCTTAAAATATTCAGTCAGCATTAAACAGTCCCCTGTTTTTATGCATTGGTCACGTGTGGTGGGGGTGGTTGTTGTTGTTGTTGTTGTTGTTGTTGTTGTGTCCCTATTAATGTTGAGACCAAACCTAATTCCTTGCCTGCAGCTTACTGATTGGCCTAATCTGGAACACCTGGGCTCGGTGTTCATACTTAAAACCACGGCTGCAGCGCTTTCTCTGCGTCTCCCTTCAGGCACCCACTCTGGTTTTGTCGCCTTAGTTTATCTTTATGTTTTGTCTTGCACCTTAACACCCACACAAACATATTTTCTTTTACATTTAACTTTTGTTAAATGTTCATATGGTGCGTCTCCCTCTTTGTTATGGTCACTTGAGCCAGGTTGTAACAGATGGGGGTTTGTCTATTAAGATGAGTTAGTTTGGTGCCGCAGGTGGTGGCAGGTGCACGGTGTTGATTGCACAGCTGATTAGCCGAGTCGGTCCTGCTGGGTGCTGATTTGACTGTGTGCTTTGTGACCAGAGCTGCGTTGGTCTTTGTCTTTTGCTCTGGCTCCTGGTTTTTTGGGAGATTCACTGTGTTTTTCCAGAGGAAGCGTTGGTTTCTGACCTGGGGTCGGATTGTTGTGTGCCGTTCAGACGGTAAGTGTTAACGGTCAGCTGACGATGACTAAATGTGATTAGAGTTACAGCCCTGACTTTACAGGAGAAGAATTGCATTACTCTATTGTCTTGGCCGTAAATGATCAAATGCAGTCTGAAAAGGAGTTGGTCCAACAATCTGTGTCGGGATAAGATGTATACAGTAAAGCATCAAGGAACGAAGTCTTTCAGGATAATATGGTCAATGTAGTAATGGTTACACATCAGAGGACTTGAGGAACGACTGCTGTGTACCTGTGTGATGTTTCTCAGGTGTTACATAGTATGTGGGGTACTTACAGGAGATCCAGGCGGCCCGGCAGGTCCGGAGTCCCCCTGTAGCGAGAGGGGCAAAATACCACAATCAACCTCAGACACAATATATAAACAAATGCATTAAGAAAGAAAGAAATGCATGAATGTAAAATTATTTTGCAAAGAGGACATGGAGACATTTTGAGTTTGTTTGTTCTGCATGGTTTAGCTTACCAATGGGGGGGGGGCATTCAATAAGGGTTGTTTCTAAAAGGCTTTGTGTATGAAATGCTGTGTTGTGCTTGACAAAAATGCTTTCCAGTTATAGATGCAATAAAAGAAAAGGAGTATAATGACTTCATGTTGTATTCTATAAATACCTTTTTATAATGGGTTCAAAGTTCAGGGCTTGAGAAAGACGTTGGTATTGAAATCAGTTCTTTGGTAAATCAGTTAAGTAATAATTAATCAAAGGCAATGGGGAAACCAATCTGTAGCAATTTGGACAAGACCTTCTCCGCTGTAATCAATGACTGCACATGTAGTTTCCGGTGGTGCCCCTTACTAAAAAGGCGCCCATGATGATTTCTCCTCCTCCGTCTCTAAATCTGTTCACCTCCTTCACAGCTGTGTTTGTGTTGTCTGAGACAAGTGAGAAGGCAAAAACAAAACCAGGCCTAACGCAGTGGTGTTACTGTTTCACTGCATTCCTCGCTGTGCAAATTAGACCAAGTTATACTGGCACGCTAATCCTAAAACAAACAGATGTGAGGGCGCTGAAAATCACCTGTAACACAATACTTGATCTGTTTTGTGTTGAGAAAAAGAAGTCATTGCTGTTCGCTGATTACTGCTGTACATCAGCTTATGTCTCAAATACTTCACCGCTTTGATCCCGTTTCTCTGCACTATGAACCAGCCAGTGACAGTGTAGTAATCTAAGTAATTAGGAACACTGGTTGACACACGCTTCCTCATTAGGTTGGCTAATTAGTTGAATTGCCAAGGGGGGGGCTCGGGCTCGTCTGTCTTGACAGTGTATTTGCATCTTTACAGCAGAAGTCCCTCAATCTTCTTTCATATCTTAATATTTCATGTGAGAAAATAATCATAGTATGTACATGTTGTAATTGTGTCTCCTCTTGTGCCTCTCGGAGGATAATACCAGTTTCCCTCGACATCTGGGCAACAGATCATCCCCTACAGTCTCGCAGGTTGGTGGGAAACATTTTGCATTCCGGGCCGGATTAGGGAAGCAGCAAGAAATAAATCCGATTCTGATCCCTCATTAAAAATATTCCCACCAAGAGGTTGAGCCGTCTCGACAAATCAATGCTGACAGAGGAAACGCTGAACTTGTCCCCGTTAGGCCTTCTCAAGATCTTCATACAACTGCACCCAATCAACACGCGCTGTCTCTGCATACAAGCGTTTTACTAGAGGCTGCAACTGGTTGATGAATGGGAGGCAGTTTGAAGTAGATAAGCTCATAAAATTCAATGGAGTGCATCATTTACGCGTAACCTCAGCGAGATCAAAAGACTAAGACACACTTACTGCTTCCCCTCCGGGTCCATCCTTCCCAGCAGGACCGTCGGGGCCTGTCAAACCCTGAAGAGGAAGCACATAACTCTGTTAAACATCATTGCCTCGGGCTCTGCTGTTATTTTAAACGTCAATCAATAATCACTTCACTTTCATAACAGACTACACTTTGCTTCGGCATTCATTCCTGAAATTGCTTGACAAAGACAACAGGTGGTGTGTTGATGGTAGTAAAATAATCGTCTGTGTATTGGACACTTACGTCCACTCCTGGAAGTCCTGGCAGGCCTGGTTTTCCTGCTTCCCCTGATATTCCTGCTTTCCCTTTGGGACCCTACACAGATAGAGATTTATGATATGACTTATGTTTTTCTTTCTTTATAATACAGTGACAAAAACATTTGCATAAGAACGTTCCCTTGCGCCATGGTGCATTGAGACGTACTTTGCCATGTGTAGACAGTCAATATGCTAAGGTTTAAATCGGGGTGCACTGTTATGTTTCCAAGTCAAGAGGATGGTTCAAAGAAAACCTAAAACTGTGGCGGGGAATGTCCATCACCACCCCAATGATTCCCAAGTCCCTTTAATATAACTGACTTGATTGTTGGAAAACTTACTGATTTCCCCATCAGTCCAGCAGGTCCATCTTTACCCTGTTAATGAGAAAGGAAAAATAAGTATTAAAGCAAAACATGCATTTCATGATTAGTTGTACACACACTTCCAGAGACTACAGTGGTTGACTGTTGAGAGTTTTTGATTAAAATCCTTCAATAACTTCGTGTAATACCAACAACGGAAACAGTGTCTGGTCTGCTTTAGTATAGAGGGTATGCTGTTAAGCTTGTGCAGAGTCTGGGGGGGGGGGGGAAGAACAAACAAACACTAGAAAACTGACACGACGTGATAAAAGCTTCAGTTTGGTTTGTACAGCGGGGCTGAAGGTGCAGGGAGGAGGTGTGAGGAGAAACTTTAGATGGTCTCACAGGACTGGGGAATGTATGAATGAGCCCTCTGTGTGCCTACACTTTTACTGGAGTCACAGAAATAATCACAACTAAAGATTTCCTGTCATGGCTATACAACACTTGTAATGTTTTTCTCATTTAACTGAAATAAATATAAAAGGATATGAAAAGGGTTTACCTTGTTACCAAAGTTGTTCTTTTACTTGCTCCCCATAATCCAATTTCCTCTCATCACTTGTGAGAATAAATTCTCATCACATCATTTTTACTATAACACCACATACAGTACACTACATACCAGCAAAACCCCTTAAAAAGATAAAGATGGAACTCCTCACATACCAGGCTGACTGATATTAAACCATATGAATTAAAATGAACAAATAAAGCTATTGTAGTATGAATATAAATCTGAGCTTTGAAGGGTTTAATAGGAACGGATAATTAACCATCCTGTTTTTTCACTCACAGAACTCCACTGAGAAGCCACACACGTTTAAACCCTGCCTACCTGATGATTAAGATTTCATACTTGTAGGAGGAGGAGCTTTGGGAGGAGTCAATGTGATAAAAACTAACATCGAGAAACATTCCAGCCACATTAATGCACAAAGAACACTTTCTACCAAAGGTAACTTAGTGGGAATTCACTATTTAGATGAGATTAACTTTACAATATTATTCACATTTTTGGGTGGTCTTCATCTGTAACTTGACACCCAATCTTAAAATATGAGGTAAATAAATTGGTTAATTACTCAAAGAAAAAACATTCAAATGTGGTGCTAACATATTTTTCTTATCTGGTGTTGGTTTAATCTGAACAAACATTATAAGGCACATTCATTTTAATAAAAAAAAAAAAAAAGATGTTGGAATCCTGTCAACTCACATCGGTGCCATCCCTTCCCGGTGGCCCTGTGGGTCCTGCTGGCCCAGGAGCTCCTCTGGGGCCCGGCCTCTGCAACACAAAGTGTATCAAAATCAGGCATTTCTCCCCGAGTGATATTAATGCATCCTCTCAACACCAAACATGCTGTATATGAAACGTGAGTAGGTTGTGCTTTGACGCATGAAATAGAAAGTGATGATATGTCTTTGGCATAAGACAATTTGTTCAATTTTACTACAAAATAAAGATATTAAACAATTCTAAAAATGCAACTAGAGATATTAAAAATAAGTGCTACCGTTGAGAACAATGATGCACCTAAGTGCGTAAAATCTCCCCTTACGCACAAGAGGAAGGCTAAACTACATTTCTACGAACTATGTTTTATGAAGATACAAATAAATCAGTAATACACAGTTAATCTAAACAAAATAAACTTAATTCACTGAGGACTTTCTAAATGAGCCCCTGCTCCAAGGAGCCTGAGTGAACAGAGGTGGCATTGTGCGCTGAGGCACTGATCTCCACTTTGTGCATTCCACAGGTTCAGGGGAAAACATAACCCCAACTTCACCAAATAGTGCGAAAGGCACAGCCCCCTGCACACAACTAGGCTGATATGGGAGAGTAAAAATAGGCCTACAGAAGCAGTGAGACAAAAATACCAACATTCAGTCTGTAATAATTGTACGAGAAGAATAAAAAAAGCACTTGAGTGCAACATATAGAAAGCATCAGGTTTTAGGGAGGGGAGAATCAAGCATGCAGGTCAGGGCTCAAGCAGCTGTCGTCACCATCAACACAAGGCACAGCATTTATTACCAATAGATGGACCCGCAGGTGACATTAACTTTTTTTTTGCAATTGCGAAGTTAAAAATTAAACGCCACCAGCAAAATAAACATCACTAAGATAAGATGCAGCCGGCTAAGTTGAAGGATGCAACTCTTACCTGGGCTGAGGATGATGTCAAAAGCTGGCACAGTAAGAGCACCCAAAGCGCAGAGAACACAGTCATGGCTCCTCCGCTCGCCCTCACAAACACCGAGTTTATGCGGAAAAGGTCAAATCCCCGGTTCCCGGTCCTCTCTCACTCCCCCCCAGCGTCCGCACGGATCCTTCCTTTAGCTTACGGCGCACAGCTCCTGAATGGCTTCCTCTTTGGTTCCAGATAAACCCGAGCCTCCAGCCGAAGGGGCTGAACTCAATGTGGCACACTGACTGCACACAGGGGGTGAGGAGGGGTGAGGAGGGTGAGGAGGAGAGTGAGGCAGAGGCGAAACAATTTCGGACACCAAAAAGGTGGGCTGAGCTAAAGACGTTAAAATATGTGGGGGTTCGGGCTTCGACCAATTAAAAAGGTTACCTAAAACACAAATCCTCCATGTCTGCAAGGTAAAAAGGTTGAGAGGGACTGTGGAGCTTAGTAGGCTGTTACACTTTCATAAAGTTTTGGGAGAGACATCCAAAAAAAGAATGGTCAAAATGTAAACAAGACATCCTCTGTGTCAAACTCCAAGAGATGCTGGTGCTTACATTTCCCACAATGCAGTTCAACAGCAAGTCTTCATTAGACCCTCCTGCCAGGTGCGCACTGCACATTATTTTCTCTAATATTGGACAGTTTGGTCTATTAAATGTCAGAAAATACTGAAAAAAAATGTCACAATTCCCTAAAGCCCAAAGTGATGTCTAATAATAAACAGTCCAAAACCAAAATATAGTCAGTTTACAATCACAGAAGACAAAAAAAGAAGTAAATCCCCTCAAGTGAGCCGCTTAATCAAGTGAATGTTTCGTATTTGTGCTTGAAAAAACGATGAATTATCATGTCGATCAACTCATTTCTCATCAACAGACAAAGCACATCATCGCACTTCTGGGGCACAATTGAAATCTTGTGAATGAATATCTTACATTATCAAACCTTAATCAATATAGAGATTAAAATACATGCACGAACTGTTAAGATTTACCTGAAAATAAATTAAGAAAAAGTGTCAAATGTTTATTTATGATATTCCAAACAGGGAATGGGTAGAGCTGTAGCGGCTGGCATGGACAGTGCAACAAACGGCAAGCTCAAACATGAACAGTATTTATTTTTCTCCTGTCCTTACTCACACCCTCCACGCCATCAATATCTCTAAATGCAACATCTTTCTTCTTCCCTCTGTTATGAGTCATGTTACTTCTCTGTGGCTCGGTCTGATATTTCTGGCTATATTTCTGCTATACTGGTAAATCAAAGAGTCTCAGGAAAAGGAGTATAAGATGACATCTACCAGTGTTATCCTGAGAATAGCAATTTAAATCAATTATAATCGGGACTCAAGACTTTAGCTAAACACACATTAATTTCATCAAAAAAATAGTATAACTTTATTCTGCTTCGTCAACATCCAGGTATTTAGTTGGGGGGAACAAGTCCTATATAAACAACTCAGCACTTTTGTACTATTTCATTAAGTAAATATAACTTCAATAACCAAGTGAAAATTAAGTGCAAATATAAAAAGATGCATCAATATATCTATTCACCCTGGCTTGTTAATTTTCATGGACTTCACTCATGTCAGATTAACATACAGTGGACTTTAAATTATAGCCAAAGCTTTATCAGTTCTTCCGAGAAACATACATTTTGTACAATCAACCAGTCTTATCACATTTTTTTTTGGCAAGGCTTTCAGTTGTACACAAAGTCTACTTCCCAAATCTGCATGACAACATACAGAGTGTGCAACATTAATGAAATATAACTTAAGTGACATTCAGTCTTAAATCTTAAAAACAGCAGGGTCCAGCAGAAACACAAACCAGTACAGATTAATTTTACTCACAAAAATAGCCCAAAGAGAAAAAAAAAGCTCCTCCAATTAATAGTTTAAGTGCAAAAAAAATAGTTCAATTGTGAAAGTATTATGGTGTTAAAAATGCTGACACCATCTTTTCATTGATATACATTAATAATAGTGCTTTATGTATTCTGTAGAGATAATAAATATCAGCCTGTCATTACTACCTAAAAGGATAATCCTGGTAATGTTCTATATTTGTTATTGTTGACAAATCCCATGATCAAAAATAAACAAGTCTTGTCTGTGTATCCAGTAGCTTACTCCTCTAACACATTATGCTATTGTTTCCAAAAACTATTATATACATCAATGAGCCACTGTTCCTTCATTACAATAAACACGGACACGTAATTCTCTCATGCACTGTCCTGCTGCTGTAAATACACACAAAACAATCCAACAAAAACACTATTCACTCCCGTTTGAGTAACATTTGACAAAAACTAGTTACCTGCCGTGCGATTATTTAGCCTTTACAAACAAAAAAAAACCAGTCGATTAAGGATTCGTGTCTTCAATAAGAACCAGTGTGGTTGGTGCTGAGAGGACAGACGGGGTAGAGAAGTCAAAGTATTGTAAGATGGACGAACTGTTGGTTTTAGGGAGACTCTCGACAGACGGTTGCGACCTGTAAGACGACAGAGCAGCCGGGATGGCGCCACCACTAGCGGGCTAATAATGCATCATGTTTACCGTCTGCGGTGCTTCGAGTCTACAGTTGATTTTGATCTTTTCTTGGGACTTGTTGGCAATAACAAAAATATAGAATATCACCAGCCTTCTCCTAAATATTGTCGGATGGCCATGTGGAAACTGAGTCTCATCCAGTCCCACATTTAGCAAATTAATTCATATACTCCTTCAAAGTGAAAATAATCAATATCTAAAACATCAAATATAGTAGAAATAAGGCCTAGGAAGTCTCTTTAGGTCATACTCTGTCCCTATATCACATCTGATTTAAGCTCAAATTAATTATTTTCTTATCCAGTTTATATTCATGAACTCCCTACACTTTGGTACGAGCTTGAAGGGTTGGATTCCATATCAATATCCTCTGACTCCTTCCCATTTGTCTGTTCGGCTACACCTTCGTCGGTGCTCGTCACTGACCCATTTGTTGCCGACACATTTGTCTGCAACGTTTCTTCCTCTTCCTTTTTATCTGGCACTTGATTAAAATCAGTCCTTGGGATTTTTTCCTCTCTTCCAGAAGAAAGAGAGGGTGAATGTTTTGAAGTCTTAGACGGGGTCTGCGCTGAGGGGCTCGTTTGACCGGTGGCTTTATTAGCACCAGCTTTCTCCTCCATCTGCCCTGCTGGCGGAGTCCGCCGCAGAGTCGTTGCTTGGCAGCACCTTGTTATCTTCTCTCTTCTTCTTCGGGGGGTTTTCCGTGTCTACGTCCCCATCCGTTTGCATATTGTTGTCCGGTTCCTGGATGGTGTCCTTCGAGTCGTTGGTAAATGTGTCCTCACTGTCGGCACAGGGCTCCGCTTTTGTCGTCACAGAGTCAGGACTGACCGACTGATCCATTTCATCATCAACATCTGTAGAGCCATTTCCATTCCCCAAAATGTCATTATTAGACTCAGCCTCTGCGTTTCCATTTCCGACAGTCTCTTCTTCTGGTTTTGCCTCAGACGGTTTGTTTTTGTCTTTACTTGTCGTTTTATCAGTTCCTTTCTGAGCCTTTGAAACATTATCCAGTCCATCCTCTTTTTGTTGCACAACTGCTTCTCCATCTTTGCTTTTACTCCGTGAATACGACTCATCTCCGTTCCCAACAGCTTCAGATCTTTTCTCTGCCTTCCTGAATTGTTTCTGAATCTTTCTGGGACACCACACAAACTTATCCTTTGGCTCGAAGTGAAGGTAGGCAAAGCGCACAAGCTCTTGACGTTTCTGCTTGTCCAGGACCGCAAACAGGAAGTAGTCAAGCACGCTGCGTTTAACACTGCTGAGGGTCTTCTTGACTAGAGTCTCTTCCAGAAAGAAGCGCACGAGTGGGGCCTGGTAGTGCTCAAAGCCTAGCTCTCCGAGGCTCTTCAGGATGCGAGTAATGCGCAGGTTGTTGTGCATATTCCTGTGAGAGATCGGACAGTTAAAGCAGAAATTACAGTAAGAATAGTACATATCATCAATGTTGCTTATATGAAAAGGATTTGATTATTCACCGTTCCAGGTTTCCAAATCGATCCTTCCAATTGTCTGCTCGCTTCACTTCACCCGTCTTATTGCTGACCAAACGCATGCCGTAGAAGCCCAACATGAGTTCATAGGACTCGACTAGTCTCTTTTTGGCTTCCTCATTCTTCTTGAATTCCTGGTGAGCATATATAATGGAGGCCACAATAGATTAAAAACTCATTTAGGAGAAATTGTATACGCATTTCACACGTAAAAAGCAACATTAATCAAACAGGTTTGTATTTTACTTGGCTATAGGTTGCTGCAGTTAGGGGTAATCGTATATATGTGGCCTCTTTGACTGCATCCGTTTGTTCACATGAAAAAAGCTGAATGTTTTGGAACACAAGTTTCCTAAACATCAAAACATTTTGTCTACAGAAGAACAGTAACACATGGTAGTGTTTGATTGATAACCAACGTGCTTACTCATGTCTGGCAATGCACAACATTTTTTTTTAATTGTCAGTCACTGTTGACAACCAAACTATGCACAATTAAGTGTTTGGTAGAGTTTTGGTGTTCTGGTTGTTTCCAATAATACACTTACCTCTATTTCCTTCTTGGTGAGTTCTGAAGCCATGTAATTAACACCCGGCTCTCGAAGTGGAAACAGCCTTTACAATGGCAGACGATTCAAGAGAGAAACAAAACCAATTAACATTTAATTAAACTACAGTCTTATTCAGGCATGATCAACTGTGAAGTCCTATGATTTTACAAAATGCATCCTTGTAATGAACAGTCTTGGAGCAGAAAGCAAACATTGTAAACATGACTTCCTCATCGGAATTGAATGTCAACTTAATAATTGTTTCTCTGTCAAATCTGTGGCAAAAGTGACGGCTGAGTTTTTACCTTGAGCGCTTGAGTGGGGTACTTAAATGCATAAGTGTGTTATTCTAAAAGGGCTTTAAAAGCAGCTAGTAAGCTAATGACTTTTTCACATTTTGCTAGTCAGAAGGACACTTTGTATTGTTTTGTACCACACTAAAGAGTGTGTAACATGCAAGGTCACCAGAATAAGAGGACAATATCTTTGTAACCTCAGACTGAACACAAAACATGCACCACAAGGCGTAAACAATACGTACCACTGAATGTACGAGTGAACTCTCTCAAGTCTTTTGTTGTCATTTTTCCATTCCTTAAGAAATGATTCAATGTAGACGTCTGTGTGCCAAATGATTATATAAAAAAAAAGCATGTCACTACACACATACTTTCCCAAAGAGTTAACATATAATGTAAGAATATCTAAATATATTACCATCAGGAGCAGAGGGGAATTTATTGAGATAAAACTGCAAATTGTTCATTTTGTCTTCTGAGCACTCGTCATCTGTTAGATTCTGTAGAAGAAGAAAAAAGCATACTTTAAGATTATTAAATTGTGTAGGACAAGATGTTTATAGTTAAGATTACTTTGCTGTTACTCACTGGATATCCTCTTCTGTAGTTCTGCATGTCCTTTGCTGCTCTCATGTTTCTGGGCGTATGATGCCACTAAAAATAAAAGTGAAAGTGAAATTAAACCGTATCTTACGTTTCACAGTCACATCAATTAAAAAGAGAGGTACAACCTAATTAAATTCATCATAACTAATGATACCACACGTGCAATGTGTCTAATGACAGTAGAAAGCAGACATAACATTATAACGTACAAGTTGACATGTAAGGCCAAGCTAGTCCATTTCCTATTCCTGCAAAAGGGCTCAACACTTATTTACTAAAAACAAATGTTCACTATAAATTACACACTATGCATAGTAATCACTGTGAGCACCCCGACACACACATTTAAACGTAAAGCCAGCTACTTATAACCCCTCGAAGTAAGCTAACGTCAGCGGCTAGCTAGGCTAGTTAGCAAGCCTGCAGCAGAAAGCCATAAAGCTATCATTAGCTTTCCAGTCATGGCAATGTTAGCAAACGCCTGGCCGGGTGCAAAAGCAACGAGTTACAGGTGAACATATTTCACGCCATGACATTATTTAGCTTCGTTGAGATCTGTCTGGGTAATAATTAAAAACGCGTACAGTTACTAAAGTCCAGGCAGATTTGTTTTTGTCTTGACATGACCGACGGGTTTGGCTCTCTCCGGCCGGGTCGTCTCCATCACTCTCCGTGTCCCAGGTCGAGTCGTACTCACAAACACAGTCGTCCTCCATGATAAAAATAACAGTCTGTGACTAGCTAAGGCTAAATAGACGTGTAACCTGTATTAGCACTATATACGGGCATGAAGCAAGTTACACTTGCATGTTCAGGTTAGACGAGGACGGACAGCCCTAACCATCCGTCTTTCAGGTCTACCATCGTCAGACAGCGGCACCGTTGCTTGGCGGCTGCAGTACCGATGATGCCTTCAAGTGCCCCCCTCTAAATAGCAATTATCGAACCTCATGATTTGACACAGATTTGCGTTTGCGATTAGCTTAATCGGAATCGAAGTTAACCTTTAGAAACAAAGCTATTGTGTGTTTAACAGTAACAAAAAAATCATTACACTAGTAACAAATTGCTGCCTCGCTGGTGCATCATATAGTTACAATTTAAGGCAAGGAAGAAAGGTAAGGTAACACACGTTGTTAACGCTAATGAAGTTTATCATCATTTGTCCTCAGGAAGTTCATTTCTTTTTTGCCTTAACGCCCTTTCCTGGCAACTGTTATCATATGTTTTTCAATCTAATGCAGTGTTATTTGACATTTAATGAGGTTGTAAATGTGCTTTCTAATAAATAATTCAATTTTCTGACAAAACAGGAAGGCAGCACATATGGTAATAAAACTGCACACCAGCTGATATGAGTCAGGCAGCCTATCTTAGGTGCTATACACCAAAACTCTTTCACTTGACTGTTCTAGCACTAAAAAACAGTAATGCTATAATAGATGCATTGATAACCAATAAAGTAGAACAAACGCACTAGCACAATATAAAGCAAATTACCCCAATCCAATAGCCAATATATGAAAAACTATTTGTATAGATATATTTGGTTGTCTGTTGCAAAATGTCTCACTAAAATGTGTAGGACAGATAGCCACAAGTGATAGTAAGATAATTTTGTAGATTATGACAACTCAGATCACAGGGTAAACTGCAGAAAATCTGTGTATTATAGTCAGAAGCAATTAAAATCCTAATAAATCACCTGATGCACATAGAGATTTTGTCAACCATGTTAATGTTTTTTTATTTTTTGCCAAAGTCATGTGCTTGAACATTTTTTCCCCAATCGCTTTAGCAAAACATTTTTAAACACTCCTAATATTCTCTAAACTGCACGGGACATCACATCTCTATTGCATGTCTGCATATGGAAGGCCTAACTCTCCCAAAACATTTCATTCATGCCCATAATGACAAAGTGATAACAGAATTTTAGATTGTTTTGCAAATTTATTAAAAAGAAACTGACATTACATAAGTATTCCGACCCTTTACTCAGTACTTTAGTTTAAGCACTTTTTGCATCAATGACGGCCTCAAGTCTTCTGGGGTACGATGCAACAAGCTTTGCACATCTGGATTTGGGGATTTTCTTCCATTTTTCTCTGCAGATCGTCTCAAGCTGTCAGCTTGGATGGGGACCGCCGATGGACGGCCATTTTCAGGACTTTCCAGAAATGTTCAATTGGGTTGAAGTCCGGGCTCTGGCTGTTTCACTCAAGGACATTCACAAAGTTCTCCCTAAGCTACTCCTGCGTCGTTTCGGCCGTGTGCTTAGGATTGTTGTCATGTTGGAAGGTGTAACGTCGGCCCAGTCTGAGGTCCAGAGCGTTCTGGAGCAGGTTTTCATTCAGGATCTCCCTGTACTTTGCTCCATTCAGCTTTCCGTCAACCCTGACTAGTCTCCCAGTCCCTGCCACTGAACCCCCCCCCCACAGCATGATGCTGCCACCACCATGCTTCACCGTTGGGATGGTATTGCACAGGTGATGAGCAGTGCCTGTTTTCTATCCAGACGTGACGTTTAGAATTGAGGCCTGTTACGTGCCAGGCAGGTTGTGTTTTGGTCTTGCTGTGTTTTTTTCTTCTTCTCCTCCCCCTCTTCTCTCACCTGTGCTCTAATGAGGTGGTGATTACCTGATTGGCTGGCCTATCAGGAGGACGGGCCCTCAATAAAGGAGGACCAGGAAGAGCTGGCCTGATTTTTTCAGCCTGCGTCGTGGTCTGCTGCTGACGTCTTTGACCAAGCAAATTTAAGTATAAGTTGGGGTACCCTGTTCATTTTCATCCACGTAGAGACTTATTTGTGAGTTTAGCAGGTTGTCGCCACCTCTGTATGTGTTTTACACCACTTGTTAATAGATCAGTTGAATTTTGAGTGCTTGATGAGAGGACCATGGTGTGTGATGCTATTTCACATTTACATCCATACTGTGATTATTGTACTGTAAATGTATAACTTTGTGCAATTTATGTTTTTGCTGTGAAGCACTTTGGGCTGCAGCTCTTGTATGAAAGGTGCTATACAAATAAAGCTATTATTATTATTATTATTATTATTATTATTATTATTATTATTATTATTATTATTATTATTATATGGGCTTTTGTTGGTGTTTGTTTCATTTTTGCAATAAACGATTCTACACGTTCACGTCTACTCTGACTCGATCAATTATTGGTTGTTGTGTTCTTGTCTCCTGCTTCCCCTAGCTTCACCTTGGGGACGTAACAAGGCCAAACAGTTCCATCTTAGTTTCATCAGACCAGAGAATCTGTTGTCAGAGTCCTCCAAGCCGGCTTTCATGTGTTTTGAACTGAGTGGCTTGCGTCTGGCCGTACAGCCCAGATCCATGGAGTGCTGTAGTGATGGTTGTCCTTCTGGAAGGTTCTTCATTGGGTTCTTGGTCATCTCTCTTACCGAGGCTTTTCTCCCCGATTGCTCAGTTTGGACGGGCGGCCAGCTCTAGGAAGAGTCTTGGTTGTTCCAAACTTCTTCCATTTAAGAATGATGGAGGCCACGGTGTTCTTGGGAACCTTTAATTGTGTAGCCTTCCCCAGCTCTGGGCCTCGACACAATCTTTAGAAGTTTTAAAGAGTTTGACAATTTCACTGAGAATCAACTCATCAGTTTTGAGCTGAAGCCAGTAGTTATCGTGCAAACTGCAGACAATACTTTATTTTTTTTACTCGTGCAATTTGCTTGAATTAATGAGAAATTAGATTCTGATGTGAACAAACCAACTAATTGTTCAGAGATGTAAACTTATCAAAGCCCCACACCCAAAATGAATAAAATCACAACACAAAGGAACATGTTTGGTATTTTTGCTGTAAAATTACATTAAACAATAAATTTGTAAACTAAGCAAAATGGCTGCTGATGACATTTCTGTGGATTAACTGTGAGCACTAGCAAATTCCTTATAAGTTTATACTTAAAACTTGTTACCAAATTGATAAATATTTGCTTATCACAAACACTAAAAATCACCAAATATGTCAGAAAATGGAAATACACACAAAGTATCATGTGTACAATACTTGAGTAGATGCATAGCCAATAATAGATAAATTACATAATTAAAAAGAAAGATGTGAGGCCAGCAGGTCAGTTTCATGCCCTCATTTTGTGGCAGGCAGAAACAAAATGTCCTGCGAGAATTCAGCTTTCTTTCATTTCCCCCAATACAACTTTTAGTTTTTTAATTTTCTAATTTAATACATTTTGGGAAGAATTGTTGCCCGAAAGGTTGACATTTTATGCCCTTTGTGAGGAAGTGCTGCTCTCTTACAGTCCAAACACCTTACAAGTGTACGTTGTAATGCTGTCTGTTTTACACATGTATAATATCTTCACTGTTACTGTATCATAAATTGTATTCAGTTTCCATACTGTAAGCACCAGCAGCACAAAGAAGGATTCAGGGGTGTGCAGATATAATTTGATCATGATTTCCATCTTTTGACAGTAATTAGACAGAAGCATTTATACAAGAGAGTATTTCGCCATCAGAAGATATAAATAGAATCCTGTATTATCACAGGGGGATTCAATATTGAATGCCCGCTGGTGTGGGATTTCTATTTTTGGCCTTAGTTACTGTGGAAACTAGAGGGCTCTGCAGGCATCCAGTATTTGCTGTTGCTATTTAGTGCCTCTGCTTTATAAAATGGATTCCCTGTTGCCTTCTCAGAAAGTTCAATACAGATGGAAAGCTTTGTTAATATACAAAGAGATTATAACAGTTATGTCAACCCAGTCTGGTGAATTGTAGGAGATTTTACAGGAATTTAGTGACTTCACTACAACACTTTCCCGTTGTAACTACAAGCTTCCTGTTTATCCCTGCAGGAGCTCGATGCGTGGAGTCGAGGGTCAGCTGGGGGAATTGGGTTACACCAGCTATTCGTTAAATTCACGGCTCGGCTTGTGTTGAAAATCCTTCCTAGGGTCTTGGTAACTACGGGCTAGTTTCAAACTGATTTATTAAACCTAAGCTCAGTGATCAGTTGCTAGGAAACATCTAGTGCTGTCCAATTTAAAGCAATCAAACAGAAAGTCACTGTAGCTGTAACTTACTGTAACTCCCCAGAAAAACCGTTTCAGTTGGCCAAACGATGATCTGCCACTTCCTTGTGCATGCAAGAATGACTTTGTTTTATTTACATATGCATACATGGGGGAAAATATGTTTGTTTTAGAGTGAGTTTACCGCGTGTTCACATGAGTGGGAAGTATTTGTTTACGCTAACCTGAAAAGTTACTAAGTACATTTACTCAAACACTATTCAACTGTAGTCAAAACAAAGGTTTTAGTGATTGAAAGGAAACATTACTTTAAGGGAGCTGTCAATCAAACTTGATTTGATCACGCCCCCACAGTCCTGACGAGGTTTGAACAACCAAATGTGTCGTTTTCTAATATTTATCAATATTTATGGATGCTTAATGAGATACTCGTATGCATTTTTACTATTTTAAGCCACTTTTCCAGAAGCTTTGAGTACAATTTGAGGTGCATTTACTTCCCTTTAGTATTTACATTTTCTGCTACATTATACTTCTACTTCTTAAAATGAGCCCCCACCATAAGCAGCTGCGACATTATATTATCATCATGCTATAATACTTATGTAATCTAGTTTTACTTAAGAAAACATTTGAATGTATTACTTTAATAAGTATTTCTACTAATGATACTGCCATTTCTATTCAAGTTTTAAAAAATAATTAAGATTTTCTGTGTAAAGCGACAAAGTAACAGTGATCTGTGGTCATTTAAGGCCTCTTGCATGCGTCAAATAAAGTATTTTATATCCTGAGTTATTACCATAGATAGTTACCATCTATCATAAGGAGCTGTGAGTCGTATAAATACCCAACTCCTGCATAATGTAGAGTTTGCTGTCATTTGGACTTGTTGCTGTTCTCACAATAAATCTAACATAAAGCTAATGTAGATTTAGATTTCTTCTGAGCAACATGAGGACGTTTATGCTGACAGAACATATTTTGTTTGCTATTCTGTATTATAATTTACTCAGTAAGAGCTGTGATACTGGCACGTCACATGACCTTCCTCAAACATGGATTGTCTGTTAACTTCTCGTCCATTTTGGCTTGAAAACGTTAAGTTCATTTTTGACAATGTATTTGCTTCACTAACATAAAGACATTGTAGAGTACTGTATCATTACACCAAAGCCTCCTCATCTACAGGTTAAATGATGCCTGTACCCTTCAGTATATCTCTGCATACATGCTCATCATTTACATATTTAATGGTACACATAAAGGAATGCAATGATAAAAAATATTAAAGCATTTCTTTAACATATAATTCAGATTTGTCTTCTGATATTCATGTATCAGTTTAGATTACAGTTAAATTCACAACTGTCCATATTTGTGTGTCCTCCGATCTTGTCCTCTTTCCACTCACTGCTCTGACATCAGGTGTGTCGACACACTCTGTCATTTTCTCCGATCCCTGTCAAAGCACAGCTGCTGTTCCCGGCTAAAGACTACCTTTCAATTCTAAAAGTTTGGCTTTTACAAAGGAGCTTAATTTCCATAAACCTTTCTCCAGGATTTTGCCAGATTTGCATTTTGTTGCCCTGCAGAATTGGCAGATGGGTTTTATTTAGTAGAGAAATATGCCTTGAGGTGTTGTGCATCTTTAAAATCATCTGCATATTCTCAGTATCACCACAGACAATGAGGAGGTTTGATCTTATGAGGTAAAGAAAATGAAGACATGCTTCTTGTGGATACGTTTAATGTGACAACATGTAAGTGAGTAAAAATGTAAAGGGATTTAGAGGATTATTTTACAGAGGAGATGTAATGAGCACTAAAAAACGGAAAGAAAATGTTTTATATCGTAGCTTCACAAGTTCCTCCCAAAGGAGAGCTTCCACCAACTGTCAATCAGCAACCCTGACAAAGATAATAATAATATCACAAATGTAGACAGTAACAGATTATAAGCAATGAGCCAGAATCATTTACGATTACTGA